>NC_056725.1:1781144781-1781199781 GCF_019279795.1 Protopterus annectens | reverse complement strand
ACAGACAACATTCCATGCAAACAGGCCTGCTGAATCTAGCTTTGTTTGTATAACTTGAGCACTAATCCAGGCCTTATTAAAAGTATTCAATTGTATTTATTACTGCTTGGTAGTAACCTGATTAAAGTGTAGCTATCATTCTAAGCCTTTTGGTTTAAGCTCTTGGGCTTCAGACCAGTTGTTTTACATTAAGAAGGTTTGTGGTCTGCACTGGTGTGGCAGGACAGGTAGCTTACATCCTTCTAAGTTGGGAACTGCTGATTGAAGGCTCAGTGTCTGTTATTCTAAAAGTGTATTAGTTGTGGTTTAAGTACTTGGGCTTCAGGCCAGTCATTTTACATTAAAAAGGTTTGTGGTCTGCACTCTTGTGGGAGGAGAGGCTGGACTCTGCCCTTCTGAGATGGGAATTTCTGGTTATAGGCTTATAGTGCCTGCATATTTGAACTGTTTCTTACTGAAATTGGTGTGCCTTGTTTGCTGTCGCCTAAACTAGATTCAGGCCTACTGAATCTAGCTTTGTTTGTATAACTTGAGCACTAATCCAGGCCTTTTTTTTTGGAGAAGGTTCCCCTGCACCCCAGTGGCAGGAGTGTGCAGTTAGAACTTGTCTAATTGAAGAATACAGGAACAGGGCTCAGTTTTGAGATTTTTTTTACTGGTTAATTGGGTAATTTGTTTAAAAGCCTTTTCTGATTGCTTGTAGTCATCTAAAGCTGTTTTACGTGTATTTTGTACTGTTAGTAGTCATTTAAAGCTATTTTAAGTGTATTTTTTACTGTTTTTGCCTTATCTTTTCAAAAAAAAATTCCTTGTTTCCCACCTTTCTAAGCTAGCATAGTCCAATTTTCAGGCTAGTACTGAATTCAGGGCTGTGTTACAAGTTTCTGAGTTGCCCATACCTTACCTGGATAGAAGGAGGTTTCTCTGTTCATCTGTGAGAGCAGCAGCTTTTAGCAGCCATCTGTCCTTGGAGGAGTGGTTCCAGCCCAGTAGTTAGTAGTTTATAGGCCATTTTGGGATAATTTCTATCTCTTTCATTTCTCTGCTGTAAAAACCATGTTTGCACAGTTTTGCACATCCGGGCAGTGCCAGTTAGCTAGGACTAAATTATGCCTGGCTCCACCAAGTCTCCTCTTCAGTTTTTCCCTTGAAAGTAGTCTAACTCTCAACCTAAGCAGTTAAAAAGCATCCTACAGTCCAGCACTTGCACAGACCTAATAGCAAGCACTAATATACCCCGACACTTGATTGCCCAGCAGGGCAAGGCTCATTATTCACCCCATACCAACCAAGTGACTAAGCAGCTCACCCTACTATTCAGGCATGACCAAAGGGCAATTTCAGGTATACTCTTCAGTCCAGCTGGTGAACCTGGGTATCCTGAGGCAATGTTACAACTGCCTCTTCTACACAGACAACCCTCTCCTCCTACCACAAAACATTAACATATGCGAGAGATGCAATTATATAGCTAAATTGGAGGCTAAGCTCTCTCCACCCAAGACTGGAACAGGCAGTCATGAGGAGAAGGTTAACACTTGCACCACACCTCCAGCCTCACATAGACATACTAAACCAGCACTGGCAATAAATACACATAAATACACAAAATCATACTCTGAGGCTCTAAATAAAAACCTGTAAAAGCATCAGACACCTCCAAAGCAGACACCCAAAAAACGTGCACCTCCCATCACAAACCAGACAACACATAAAACACACAATCAGTGTGCCGCACAATCACAGCCCTTAAGGCGAAATAACATACCTAACACACTAGTAATAGGTGACTCTATAGTCAGGCACACTGATGTCCCACTCACTAGGCTGGACAAGAAGAAGGTTACTGTTAGCTGCCTGTCCAGTGCCAGAATCCACCACATAACACAAGCACTCAGGTCACTCCAGAACAAGTACAAATATGATTCTGTCATTGTTCATGTTGGTGTGAATGACCTGAGGTGTACCTCCCTGGACTACATGAAAAGAGACATGGAAGAGCTCTCTGATCATGTAGCCCAGGCAGGTATGACCCTGATCCTGAGTAGCATCCTGCCCTTACCAAGAATGATACCGCAGTATAAAGAAAAAATGATCAATTTCAACAATTGGCTAAGCTTCTGGTGTCATTCAAAGGGGATCCAGTGTCTGTCAGCCTGGGATGACATGCTTGACAGGTCTTGTTGTTTCACAAGAGATGGCTTGCACCTGTCACCCCTAGGCTTTTGAATACTGGCCAAGGTTCTTGCTTCCCCCATAGTGCCTTTTTTAGGCAAGGCTCAAAAGTCAAACCCACCACCATAAACAGCACAGATAAAAAATGAGGGTTATACTACTCAATGCCAAGAGTTTAAATTTCAATATGCATGCGCTCAAAGCACTCCTCAGTATGGAGAATGTTGACATCTGTGAAGTAATTGAAACTTGGTTCAAGGCTCCACAGCACACCCCAGCACTACCTGGCTACAACTCATACAACACATTTCAGCCACAGAACATGGACCGAAACACAAAAGGGGGGGGTGTATCCATATTCATCAAGGATACATACACCTCCAGGTTAGTGGCGCAGCATGATACCTCTGAGATCATCCATGTGCAACTAACATCGGGCAAATCTGCAATGCAAATTGTGGCCTGCTACAGATCACCCTCCATGACCCAGGACTACCACTCTGCCTTTCTGGAGACACTGGAAAACATGAAGGTCCTACCGAACACCCTGATATTGGACTATTTCAATTACCCTACCGTTAACTGGGAAAACTACTCAAGCACAAACTCCCAGGTCCAGTGCTTCCTGGAATTTATCAACTCAAATGTCCTGGATCAGCTGGTAAACTCCCCTACCAGACGTAAAAACATATTAGACTTGGTCATCACCAACATGGGCGACAGATGTTCTGCACCAGAGGTCAACCTGTCACTGGTTAGATAAGACCATAAACTAATCACTCTGGATGTCCACACCACACCACCACCCCAACCAAGGAAACCACAGTGAAAATCTTTTCTATAGCAAACTTCACCTTACTTAAGACAGAGGTGGTAAGTTTCACAGCCCCCATGCTAAAGGATAACTGTGTCCAAGATGCAGGAACCTTTACAAATGCACTCTATGAGCACCTACAAGGATGCATGGATTGTGACATCCCTAGCAAAACCAAGACTCACTCCCCTAAGAGAAGGAAACCAGTCTGGTGGACCCCTGCCATAAACAGGCTATACAATAGAAGGAGGAAACTAGTTCAGAAAAATAGCAAATCCGAAGAAGGAAAGACATCCCTGATCAGTATCAGTAAGAAATTAAGGTCCCCTCATAAAGTCATCTAAGGCTAACTTCAAAAGACAAATAGCCAAGGATTTGAAAGATAACCACAAAGCCTTCTTTAGCTATGTCAAGAATCTAAGTGGCAACTCTGAGATATGCTCTTAGCTATTGCAAAATAGCACAAAATATACTGAACCTACTGATATTGCCAACATCCTGGCAGATAGATTCAGTGCAAACTTCACCCCCTCTCACCCCCAAAAGGGTCCACAACAATACCAGAAAAATGTAGTGTTCCAGAAATCACAGAAGCACAGGTGAAAACAGCCCTTTCAAAACCAAAAGCACAGCATCAATGGGGCCAGATGGTGTCCCAGGCTGTGTCTTGCACGAACTACAGAACAAACTAACCCCCCACCTAAACACACTGTTCAACCTCAGCCTCTCCACAGGTTATGTGCCCATAAAATGGCACACAGCAACAGTTATTCTGCTCCACAAAAGAGGGGCCACAACTGACCCTGGTAACTATCACCCCATAAGCCTGACTAGCCTGGTCTGCAAGGCTATGGAGCGCATTATCATGGAACTCATTAACAAAGACATTGGTAACCTCCAAACACTTGACCCATCCCAGGTTGGCTTTGTTAAGGGCAGATCATGCCTACTAAACCTGGTTGACATCTTTGAAACAGTTACCAAGGCTATAGATGAGGGGAAAGTGGTTCACACAGCCTACCTTGACCTCGCCAAGGCTTTTGACACCATTCCCCACTCGACAGTCACCAAGGCTATAGATGAGGGGAAAGTGGTTCACACAGCCTACCTTGACCTCGCTAAGGCTTTTGACACCATTCCCCACTCAGGAATTATAGAAAAACTCACCAGCCTGAACATAAACCCCTATGTCACAAGATGGGTTACCAACTGGCTTAGAGACAGAACTCAAACGGTAAGAATAGTGGGCTCCAGGTCTGACTCTAAACCAGTCACAAGTGGTGTCCCACAAGACTCAGTCCTGGGACCCCTACCCTTTAGCATATACTTCTCAGAAGTACAGGCAAACACAGGAGGACTATGGCTAACCAAGTTCGCCGATGACTGCAAACTGGGAGCCATAATTGACTCTCCATCTGACATGCACATTCTCCAAAAGGGCCTTACCGAGACAGACACGTGGTGTCAAAGTCATGGTCTCAAGCTAAATGCCAAAAAATGCATAGTCATATCGTTTGGGAAAAACAAAACACCCATGAATTACCACATAGGTGCCAGCCCCCTTAATACAGAAGAGGTAATAAGAGATCTGGGGACCCAGGTAGATAGTAATCTCTCCTTTGACAATCATATTTCCAAAGTAGTTAGGAAATCCTTCTATGTAGCCCATCTAATTACTAAAGGGTTCACATCTAGAAATAAAGAGGTTATAGTGCCCCTCTACTCGTCAATCATCAGACCCATTAAAGAGTACAATGCCCCATTTGGGATGTACCTCACAAGACACTTCCAACAGCTGGAAAGCCGACAAAAGTACCTCACCAAGAGGATTACTGGCCTCAAACATATGTCCTATGCAGCCTGACTGGAAAAACTCCAGCTGTACTTAGTGGCATATCACTTACTCAGAGGTGATCTCTGCCTGACTTACAAAGCCATGTTCAACTCAGAATTGATGGACATGCTCCACCTAAAGAAATCCAAGTCACTGCGAGCCACTCGCTCTAGTGAGTTAACCTCGCCACAGCAATAAATAGAACATGCTGTAGGGATAGATTCCTGTCACAGAGACTCCCCATGCTTTGGAACAAAATTCCTAACTATATTAGGCAGAGCCCCTCACTAACACTCTTCAAAAGAAACCTTGACGAGTGGATGGGTAACAGAAAATACACCCCTGGGATCACTTCATTGGCTCTTCTTGACAGAGGCTCAGTTAATTAATTAATGGGGCAGTGAAAGCTGACACACTCTGGCTAGACTTATAAATGTCCTTGGGCAGATAGCCTAGTACTTACCTATGAACCTATGAACCTAAAAGTACCATGTACACAGAAACCTTGTAAGAACAGCAAAATACATTGCACACAACAACACTACTCACGGTGTCTGTAGGCCTGGAACCTTACCCAAATGTGGATTTGGCCTGTGTCTGCAGGTTCTGATGTAAGAGGTATCACTACCTGCTGTCTGTAACACTGATGTCCACACACAGGAAGGATGTCATCCATACTGTAAAGGTGAAGGGACAAAACCCACAGAAGGCAGTAATTTATAGTCTAGGGTTGCCATGACAGTGATTATCTGAAGTACTACACAGCAGACTGTATGCAATTAGCAAATGGTGGACACTGACTGGTGCAGAGGCCACCACCTGATCATGTGCAATGCCAACAAAAGCATGCTGCAATTTATTCAAATCAGTTCAATCACTCTACTTGAGAGACTGAGAGAGAGAGAGAGAGAGAGAGGGAGAGAGAGAGAAAAACCTTCAAGAAAGTTCACAAAGGTCAGGGTTGTGTTACTGCGGAAACAACATAACAGGTATGTGAAACAGATATGCATTTACTGGTATGTAGTATATGGCATAGAATAATAGGATGTATACTGTGAAATGATGTATATGTGCCATCAGTACTTGTTCCTGTAATGATGTTGTGCTCAACAACTGCACTGGACAGTAGTATCAGTCCCTGTGGGCAGTGGGACATACCTGTCAAATGTGCAGACCAGCAGTGAATGGCAAAGATGTGACCCATGATATCTGTGTTCTGTAAATTACTGTGGCCAATGGCTGGCATGGGTATTAATACCGTCATGATAGACACATGTCTGAGAGACCACACCACCTACAGGACAGTCATGTTAAAGTGTAGCATAGCATGCCCAACTGCCATAGTAGTATAATATGCTTATCTAAAGTTTGTCACCATATATACCCCCCTAATGTTAGTCTGTGTTCACATGTGACACCTGTCTGTGTTGCAGCAAGGCAGAACAGTTCAGCTGTGAAGTAAAGGGGGTACATGAGTGTGGTCCAGATGTTCATATGCACCCTACATACAGACATATATATGTGTGATACATATTCACAGCTGTGTATGTGTACAGAACCTCAGACAGTTATACATTTATATAGGTATATAAACAACACAGAATGATATCTACTCATATATGCACATATGTGTGTGTGTATATATATATATATATATATATATATATATATATATATATATATATATATATATATATATATATATATATATATATATATATATATATATATTATATATATACATGTATACATATACACACACACACACACATATATATATATCTTTATATATATATATATATATACATATATACATATATATATATATATATATGTGTGTGTGTGTGTGTGTGTGTGTGTGTATATAAATATATATATATATATATATATATATATATATATATATATATATATATATATATATATACATTTTCCCTGCCATGACGTGTGAGAGAACATCACACATCAATACACAACATACCTAAACACCAGTACATGGCTGCAAGATGGAGTGTGGAGTGAGGTGTGTAACCCATGTTGGGAACATATTGCAATTGTATGAGATGGTGGGATATATATGTTGGTGAAGGGTATTAGGCACATATTGGTATGTAGGTCTGGTTGGGTGACAAACAAAACAGCATACAGGGCTGGTATATGACAAATGTGGTGGTTAAACACTGTGGACGGGTACCTACGTTTGGAATGTGGAGGCCATTGAGCCTACACATTGGAACAAAGGGAACATGGTGCCCATCCATGGACAATCACAACAGCATCTACATGGACATAAAGGTGCCTGGGCTGTGTGTTGGGCAAGAGCGACATGCATGTTGAACTATGTATATGTGTACTGCATGCCTCCAGGTGATATAGCACATACTCCATGTCACAGTGGACGACCCTATGCCCAATACCCATGACCTACTTGGGTGACAGACACATGTCTGTGCGTGCTCCATGGGGGACACACCATCCCCTGATATGGTTCCACATGAAGGTAGTGATGGAGCAGTAGATAATGAGGTTCCATGATGGGCCACTGACGTGATGTGGACTGGTAACATGTGCACATTAGGTTGGAGTGGTGTTCCTGCTGGCAAATAACCCCTACACATACTGGTGTGTAACTGTCATGGAACATATGTGGGCTGTAATAGTCCACACAATCCCAGAACATGTCCGACAGCATGCATAGATATCCCCAGTACTACAGAATGGCAGATGTGTAGCAATCACATAGCAGGCCTACCACGTGCATATGTAGAAACATAGTGGCAGTGCCAGTGGCATGCAGGTGAAATACCCTGTAACAGACCTGCAACTCTAGTGTCCCTGCAGGGAGCATGTCTATAACCACATAGCAGAAAGTGTTGTACAATACAATATATGGCCCAATGGTACACATACTGGACACATACCATTAGCGTAGTGTGAACATTATGTTGGAGTTGATATGGTGGTGGGAGACTGATATGTGTATTGTATTATGGCAAACTTAACATATGAGTTGCTCTGACATATTTCCATCATTATGTCTGTCAGGGAGTATGGCACACCCGAGAAACCCCACATGCAGTGCCACTGAGGAAGAGATAATCATCACCAGCATCATCCACAACTATCAGCTGCTCTTCTCACGGACAAGCATAGACCAGCAGGAGAGAACAGCCATGTGGACTGATGTGGTCTGCAGGGTGAATGAGGTGGGGCTGCACAGCTAAACTTATGAGCAGGTCCGCCACCACTGTAGTGACCTGCTCCGGCAAGTATGACGCCATGCTGCTGCCATGCGGAGTGACCACATTGCAATGGGGAGGGGCATAACATCCATCTACCTCTCACCAGAGTGGAGGAGCTGCTCATCAGCCTGGTAGCACCTGCCTGCCCGCAAGAGCTCCAGACCTATATGGTCATGGAGGTGGGTGCTACTCACACACCACACATTGAGCATGCAGGTAAGGTTCCAGGGCATATCAGTGGACTACTGTAGTGTATGCATCTGTACAGGTAGACCATGCATGCGTGAGATGTGGGGTATGTTGCTGTGTAGTACCGATAAGCAGTAATGCATAAACTGTAGTACTGTGGATGTCAGCTGTTGTACTGTAATATTGCAGCCACCCTGTAGCAATGCCACAGCTGTGGCCACTGACATCAACTCTATCCCATGTCAATGTAGGTACCTCTGGGATACCAGCAAAGCAGTGGCCGGATGCCGGTGAGTATGGTTTAAGGTTATGCTTGGCAATTCACTGTGCATGTCATAGCTAAGGTGTAGGCCATGTACACATCTAACACACCTACCCATAGTGCATGCTGTACATGTGCACTGACACAGCACACACCTCACTAATGAGATTACCAGCCTCAAACACATGCAATACACAGTCCATGTCAGACAACTGTGGCTACACTCCAGTGCACATTGCCCAGGCAGAGCTGACATCTGCCCAACATACACAGCTATGTCATACACAGAGCAGTTGAACATGCTACATATAACAACATCCCACTCCCTCTGCTAACACATGCTCCAGGGACCTAAACCTAATCAACACATTACACAGAACATACTGGAGGGATAAGGCCCTGTCCTGGGGAATCACCACACTCTGGAATGGACCACCCATACATGTCAGGCAATGCTACTCATTGGCCGTCTTGACAGAAACACTTGGCAATTGGATGGGGAATGGGGAATATACCCTGGGTAGCATGTGTGTGCCACAGCCTGACAGGGGCACAGGGGAATAACTTTAGTGGTGGTGCATGGCAGGGAACCCCTGTGGCTAGGTTTATGTAGGCCCCAGGACCAATAGACCAGTACTCACCTATGAACCTATATGTACCACAGGCAACATCAGCCAGGGCCCAATCATGTTCAATAATGGTCTCTACACTCACCATAGGTACAGTACAATGTCTCTGTGGTTGGTCTAATGGTAATCTGCCACTCATCCATGCACCACTGATGATATATGTGAATACACATCAAGCAGTCACTAAACACATGTCGACACGTGATCCAGGAACACACAGAGGCTGTGAGCAGCAGCAGAAACACACCTGACACACAGAAACACATTCTGCAATGGTGTGTACACCCATGAGGTATTTAGCACAGTACATGCCAGGGTGCTGAACAGATGCACAGCAACACTGTGGACATGGGTGCAGTGGGTTCCAGGGGGAGGACCATCACCTACAAACAGAAGCCATGCATCACAGCCATGTATAATTTGGTAATGGGGATTGACTACAGTTACACTGCATGCTGTTCAGCTCCACATGTCCTGCATGCTGACATGTGTGTAATTACAGGTATGTGTGTGATACAGTACTGCACCATTGCCTGCTATTGTGTGTGTTATGGGGTTGCAGGAGCTGTCTGTTGGCATTGTCTGGTGTAGTGTATAGGTTGCCAATTTATGTTAACTGCATGTGTGTATGTCTGTGTGTGTGTGGCCATGTCAGCACACACGTGTGTGTGTGTGTGTGTGTGTGTGTGTGTGTGTGTGTGTGTGTGTGTGTGTGTGTGTGTATTTACTGTTTAGTGATGTTGTACAGGTCTTACAGTCTATTCCCTGTTTTCCCCTCACAGGTGGTAAGGTGGGGCTGGCACGTGTCTCAGGACACAGCAGCCGTAGCCAGATGTTTGGTGGGGTATCACATAGGCAGATGTGCAGGGGTGCTCATAGGATAATTGCTGGTCATCATGCACCTGGCAGACGTGTAACATCTATTTCAACCACACGCATGTTACAGACTGTCATGGAGGCACAGGCACAAATGGAATGGTACACCAGGCTGGATCTAAGGTGCAGAGGGCTCATCACACCTCTGTAACTGACAGCATCTATAACCTAGCAGGTGCCATCCTTAATTACACCAAGGTCATGGATAGATGGTGGGGTGAGACATTGGAACTTATCCAAAATGTCATGTCCATGTATCAGGACAGGGAAGGATGTTTGCGACAGCCACATGGATGTATGCCAGCAACAGCAGCAGCTGGAGGTTGCTGTGGACATCCAAACAGTCACAGCCGCTCCCGTAGTGGCAGTACCAGCCCCAGCACTGTGGGTGGGCTATCCACAACCCGTCATAGCAGACCATGTGCACGTGGCCCTGGCCAGTCCCAGGAGGGACCTGGATCCAGTCGATGTCTGTCAAACTCAGGGGACAGTACTCAGTCTGGCTCTGTACCTGATACTGCCTGTAGCACCCCTGCCAGGCACAGGTCCTGTGTCCATGGCTGGAGACGGTGAACTGTAAACCCTGCCAGGTACAGTCTGCAGCTGTCCCACAATTCCCTGTATATGGTAGCCACATGGAGGAAGTGTGTGCATGCAGACACACACACACACACACACACACACACACACACACACATAAACAATGAACCTAGGGCAACCACATACCTGCACACACAACATCACCAGTGGCCCATAACAATACTCAGCCCCCTCACACACACACATGTTGTCAATTGTATGGCTCAGCCTAGGCCTCTGACAAACCAACAACACACCCTGTGCATATGATGTTACCTGTGCCACTGTCTGACATCTGTAACATCGATGCAGAGACAGGCTAACATGGTTCTGATGCACAGGGTGACTATACAACAGTGTAGCAATGGAATGATGTGTAGCATGTTGTCAGCAGTAAAGTGAAATGCTAATATCTTGGAGGGAGTAGCTGTGCAGCCATGATGCATCATAGCTTTAATGAAAGATGTTGTATTGTTGTCACCAGTATCTGTTCAGATTGTGTTGTGTTTGTCCATGTGCCACATGGCTGATGGGTGTAGTGATGTCAGCAGGCCTTCTACAGTGGACACCAGTAAGTGGAGTAGGTGGTACACATGCCATGGCTGGGTACAACACACAGTGCCTTTGTTTAGGATGCAGTACAGGTACAAGACTGTACACATGGAGGTATGCCCCATGCAGGTAATACATCTGTTGCACATGTAATCCCACCAAGACAGGATAGGCACAACCACGCAGTGCTATATAAGCAGTCTGCAATGTGGATGACATTGAACATGCTAACAGCAGGGTGTATGTCCCTCTCCCCACTCTACTGCGACCATCATCTAAGTAGCATGTGTGTGCCAATGCCGGTGGCATAGTCCTACCCTTAGGAGGGTGTGAGGTGCTCAACTACTGTGAATGGTGTAGACAACAACTAACAACCTGATTACATACACTGTACAGTATTACAGACAGCTATGTGGGAGGATAGATGCAACAGTAACTGCAATTATGGCAGTCGTGTCCACAACAGCCACACCTAGTGAGTTATAGCAACCCCAGTAGTGATGCACACCTCAACAGTGTGGAGGAGGGCATTGACACATCTATGACCTGTGAAGGACTGTATGCCCATGGGATGGCGCCTGTGATATGTTGGCATATGCCAAGCAATCCTGGTGGAAACATAGCCTGTGAACGGAGGTAGATCCCGTAACAACTACACACACTCCTACAAGCGGGATCATGTACAAAAGCTTGCTATGATCTACATAGGCACTGTGCACCTCCTAACCCTCATCTACACCTGTCATGATTGGGTTAAGAAGGTATACCAGGTTCAGGTTGTATTCTCTGGCTTTGACAAGTCCAGCATTGGTGGGGTCCTGTGTGTTGAGATAACCAGTGACATTGGCCATGGGTTCATTGTTAGTATGTTCCATGTCCCTGCAGACCATGGTCATCAGGCTACCGGGTGGTAGTTTTCAGGTGACATGGTGGGTTTGTGGATGTCCTTGCCAACAGGTCAGGTGTATGGCTATTGGATTGCATGAGGGATCCCAGCTACTTACTGCACCTGCCGAGGGGTTTCCCCCCAAGCATGAGATGTCACTTGACTGTACTGTATGATATGTTAGTAATGCCAGCCTTACATCCTACAGGTGGGATGGAGTACTGTTAACATGTACTGCCCTTGTTGCGTAGGGTCCTGCTTATGGGATCTGCTAAGGTTGGTATTGTATAGCAAGCCAGACGTATTTGGCTGGGGGGGATATCTATCCATGCCAGATGTATGTTGTTTGGGTCTCTCAAACCCATCAATGGTGCATGTGGACATATATGTTGTAGTTATATTCCCAGTTCCATCTACAGATGTATGTTTATATATGCCTATATTGATTATATATGTGTTTCTGCAAACCGAAAGGACCAACCCGTCATTTCTTACTGCACCACAGTTAAGAGAACTGCAGTTCTAAAGGCACCTTCACTGACACTTGAACTGCAAGTTGGAATACATATCGTAATGGTGGGGGGCATGACTCCCTGCACCCCCCCATCTGGGGGCCTGGGCCATCCACAACCTCCCTACTGTGATATATGAACTCCTAGTGTGCAATACAGTGGGGATAGGCAAATATTCCCCATCCCCACTATAGTGGCCTCCGCAACCAAATTGCCTAATCTGCAATGAGCGAATGCATGCTGACAATTCGCACATTGCACAATCTATGCATGTATTGCAGGATTGTGCAATGTTGAGAACATACTTTCCGGACACATGGATTTCTCCCTTTGAAAGGTGAGCCATATACATATATGTATATATATATATATATATATATATATATATATATATATATATATACTGACATATATGCATTCTTAGTGCTGTCTATATGTGGACATATGGATATATACATATATATCGATGGCTGAAAGCATATCTATGTACATATCTATGTATTGGCTTATATATATATATATATATATATATATATATATATATATATATATATATATATATATATATATATATATATATATATATATATATATATATATATATATATATATATATATATATATATATATATATATATATATGTATATAGATATGTCTATACCCATATCTACATATATGGATATGTTATATCCATTCAATGATGAATATATATACACACACAAATACATCTACATGGTGGAATACATTCCCTGTAGTGTTGTGCACCTGGGCTGGATGATATATATGTGGAAACATCATGATTATGCATATCTGCCATGGCTTAGTGGTAAATCACTTTGTGTATGATGTGCAGGGTCCTGGTTATGAGCCTTGCAGAACCTGTTTATTTTGTTGCTGGGCAGAACACACAAACCTGCTTACAACTGCTTTACAGTGCCTTAATCACTTGCTATCCAATGGGCCGTGTTCTGGACAGCAACAAATTAAACAACTCTGGCAAGGCTCAGACCAAGGACCCTGTACACCCTAGACAAACCGATGTACCAGTAAGCCATGACAGGTACACAGATATTCAATGTTTCAGAAATATATCAGCCATTCCTGTCATGCAACAGTGCAGAGAATGTAAACCAACAGTAGATGTCTGCGTGTGTAACTATAGTGCAACCTTAACAGATACAACATACCCATATATGTATAGATACACATGTATTCAAATATATATGTTGTTTTACTAACTCTATATACATATATATCGCTATCTATGCACATATACTTATATTTCTGTTAGCATATAAATATATCTATGTAGGTATATATGGCCATACATCTGTAGATAGCAATTGCAGATTAACAAGTACACCTATGTCCACATGCACCGTTAATGAGGTTGAGAAGCCCCACACACTATACTTCTTATACGAATAGGCACCCCCCCACAGCCAAACACCTGCGCCCTGCATTACACTATCAAGTACAGTCTGCCTTCCACAGAACATGTAATATGTGGAAGCTGTCAACGTCCCCAGGATGGGTCTATATTATAACATCGAATTTTATAAAGTTCGAATGTTATAATATCGAACCAGTTTTGTCTAACGCTGAAAACAGCGAAGGTGCAGTACACCAAATTCTTTCCCAGGGAAAGAATTCAGTGGGCCGTTGCTGTGGCTTCGCTGTTTTCAGCGTTCGATATGTTAGAGCGTTATGGGTCGGGTTCAGGTAAGTGCAATTGCGTGTTGGTTAGGGTTATGGAGCGGGTTAGGTGATTTAGGGTTAGGGAGCGGTCAGTTAAGTGTGCGGTTGTGTGTAGGTTAGGGTTAGGGGATGGGTTAGGTAAATTAGGGTTAGGGTGCGGGTGAGGTGAGTGTGCTATAGTGACAGACCTTAGGGTTAGGGTCGGGTTAAGGTAAATGGATAGCTCGTAGTGTATCTAAAGTTTTGTTTAGGTGTAGGATTTTAAGTGTATGTGTGTGGATTGCTGTTTTTTGTGTGTGTTTGTGTGTATGTTTCTTGGAAAAAATCGCTATTCTGACTGTTCAATGTTTGCAGATTTTGGTATTTAGGGTTCGATATTATAACATTCGATCTTTGTAGATTTCGATGTTATAATATAGACCCCCCCAGGATACAGGTACACATACACATATATGCTGATAAAGATATATATATATATATGTATATATATATATATATATATATATATATATATATATATGTATATATATAAATATATATATGTATATATATATATATATATATATATATATATATATATATATATATATACATATATATATATATATATATATATATATATATATATATATATATATATATATACACATGTGACTACACATACACACGCAGATATATGTACAGTAAGATACGTATGTAGGAGGTGCACAGGTAGAACAGCCAGTTTGTCTACAGTTAACACCTGAACAACTGTACACTGTATGGGCTAAACATACTAATGTCAATCATTGCCTGCAACATATACCCATAGAAAGGTCATAGGAAAGACACCACTCACAGGTTTGCAGAAATGGAACTCCTTTAATTGTGTACCATAACGGTCCTATATGCCATATCATATAGCTGTTCAAATACTGACAACCATATAAATGGAGTACTGCAACTGTCTGGAAAGGTTCACAACTGTTGTAGTCCAAGCCAAGTGCTTCAGAATATACAATAGTGCTGACAGACTGGACCACAGGCTACCACACAGTCAACAGTATGTACTGCAGGTGTGTAGTTCAGCAGCCTCTATCTACACTCTCTACAAACCCCTTAGGACATAAAGATGTTTTGTGATCATATGGGTTGCACCCGGAACATAACAAGGCATAACGCTCAGAACAGTCTGTATTGCAGGAGGCAGTAGGCTTGCAGTACCCCAAGTCATGTAATTAATTGCAATATAGGTGGAATATACAGTAGTGTACATCCACATACCTTGTGGCAGCTCACCCCTGATACCCCCACATTTGTAACAGCCTAGGTCATTTATGGTGCTCCCCACCTGGACTCTATGATACAAGACCATATACCACTGTTACATACACTGGCCTCTGCAGTGCATAAGGGCGCACATGTGTTGTGTAGGTGACACCCACACATATATGGCCCCAGCCCCAGTGTATGTGCGGGGAATACAACAGCAGTGTACTAATGGCAGGAATGGCAGTGTGGTATACTCACAGCCCACTACAGAACAACCCCCAACAGCATGACAAATGTGCACAGCTTGGTATGTAGATGGGGAAAAGAGGCAGGATCACAAGCATATATATGGAACATTGTTGCCAAACACTAAGCAACTTGCTTAGTCAGGGCATTGAGGTTAGATATAGACATGGATGTAGCCATGTACTGGTAGCATGCAACACATACTGCCAGTGTCATATTTGACACAGGGCTTGTGTGGTGGATGGACAACACATGACAGGCATACCTCTGCCCAGCAAGAGGTTAGGCCCACAGTAGTGAGCTATGCAGGCAGACTGCATTCCAAGTTACACTAGTATGTACACACACACACCCTGTAACACCAGTACTATGCAAAGCATTACACAACTCTACCCATAGTCTGTCTGTAGTTCCTGAACCTCCTACAAATATGTGTCCGCTCTGAGTGTGCAAGTTCTCCTGTAAGAGTTATTGCTACCTGCTGCCTATATCACTGATGCCCACACAGGATGGATGTCTGTCACACAGGAAATGTAAAGGGACCACAGCCACATGCTGTAGGGATTTATAGTGGGTGGTTGCCATGGCAGTGGTAATTCAATGTAGTACACGTGTCATTATATATATATATATATATATATATATATATATATATATATATATATATATATATATATATATATATGGCTGTTTGGATAGGTATATGTACATATATTTCCACCATATGTCCTGGACATGGAGTGTAGCCATACCTCAGCCCCTACAGTCCCAATGTCGTAGTGCAAGAGGATGTCAGGTATGTATAGCAGGTATATTACTAGACTGTTGCTACTGTCTTTGGGATTGCCTTCACACACATGGTGTGTGTGGATGCTGAAATTCGCTTATAACATGTGTGCCATTGGCTACTGACAGACATCCTAAGGAAATCATTGTAAAGTACCGCTGCTAGCATGTAATGCCCCTGTGGAGTGCAGCAGAAATATTGGTCACTATATATGGAACTTTGGACACACCCAGTACAGTCTAGAGCTATACACATATTCCCTTAGTGCACCACATGTGTACCAGGCCTGACAATATGGATGTAGACAGCCATGTAGATGGGTATAACACATAATGACTGGTATACATTTGGCACCATAGGTGTTGGATTCACACACTCCTGTCTGGCCTGACACATAATGACTGCTGGTACAGGGGTGCCATGGACACATACTACCCACTAGATATTGACATACATCTGTACAGCATCCCACTGCTTTGTCTGACATACATGATGTTTAAGGGAGGCCTGGCATCAATACATCTGGCAAGTATCTGCACATGACATCCCACTGGTTAGATACACTAAGCTGCTAGGCATGTAACAATGCACTGTGCAGGCTACGGGCAGACTGGCTCAACACTGGCCTACATCTCGTATAGGGGAATGCACATGTACCTGCATATATAGCAGGTTCAACAGCCATGTCACAGCACAGGGTAAGATACACTTGTGTGACAGTGCATAACCACAACCAATGTGAACACAGCCACACCCACATATGGTAAGCTAGCATAATATTACAGTATATAGACTATCTGTTCTACACCATCCTTATATGTGTCACTCACAGAATGTCCCTACATATACTGGGCTGCTCCACAGTTTGGTCTGATGGCTGTCTGTGGTATGGGACATGTGTGTGTATGGCCCTACAAGCATGTATGGCAAAACGGTACCATACAGTGAGGCAGCATGTAACATCCGATAGAAGGGGAGCTAGGACAGTGACATCTACCACAGTCTGTACACAGGCTAAAGTACATATTAACAATACACACACTGCCGACATTTACCATCACCACACAGACCTCAGTACAGTACAGACATCCACAGAATGTCCATCTTATGTCATGAAATATAACCCCTACTGTACATGACGTGTAGCAATATGATATATCACTGGCTTGTTATCAGATATGGTGACACTATTTATGGTGTACAGCACATATGTACCACTTCATGCACGCCATATGTACAAATGTTGACAGTGGTGTGGCTGACAGCACATACACAGGGCCAGCACAGCCATGTTGCTGTGATAACCTTGTATATTTTCCATTGTAACGGTGTTTGTTGCAACATATGTCCTATGAAGGATATGAAGTCAGTAACTGTCATGGCCTTCAACATCTACAGACTGCAATCCTCACACTACCATCTGCATTCCACAGAGAGATGCACTGTGGCTAACACATGAAACCATAGGCACAACACTGCCCAGTCTGCAGATGAACCTGCAGATGGGGATTCCTCATATACATGGAACTGACATGGCAGGTATTACTACATGTACGACAGGCATATCCTGACAAACACTGTTAAGCCAACATTACTCCAAATGCAGTATAGCAGCACCTATATTCTGCAGTCAGGTCAGGCACATCCCCCTCCTGTTTGTTGCCCTCTATCCACAGTGTATGTTGTTAGAGGTAAACCCCAATCCATCTGAGATGCTGTTTGCCAAACAATGGATCTAGTTCCTGCTGACAGTGACTGAAAAGGCCAAACACCACCATGATGTTCCTAGGTATTGGAGTGTGTTTCCATGCAATTGGCTATGGGATTCTTACCACAGCTGTTCTACATGCAATCAGCTAGGGGAGGGCAGGGATTCATGCAGAGCCCATCAGCTGATCATGAGCATCACATAAAATACACATGCTGCTGTCTAAGCAAGGCAGATGTGGGTCTCCACATCCACCAGAGAGGGAGTGGGAGAGGCAGACAGAGGCAAATACATGTCAGGGAGGGGTGGGAGTGTAAAACTGAAGCATGTTTGTGTTACACACCTACTAGCACAGGGTATCAAACTCCAGACAACTATGTAGTGCTATCACAGTTTGATGCAGTTATTGGATGCACGACATGGGTTACCTGATGTGGAGCACTCAGAATATGTGAGGGCAAGTGACATCTGCAACAGGGATACAGTAGATATATGGTAGGTGCCATACACGTCCCTGTCTGCATGAACAGGTGCCAGCGTCAACACAGGCACAGGTATGAGGAGATGTCAGACATCAGATAGCATGCTTCAATATGCCCTGGGGGTTGTAGTGAGTATGGATGTGAACATACGTACCATACAACACACACATGAACACACAGGGTGCAAGTTTTGACATGCATGTGGTGGTCAACTATGCCAGCAGATTGCACAAGGGTAGGCGATGGGTATACCATGGCATCAGGCTATATAACAATTATCTGCATTGTGGCTCAGGCCTGTAGTTACTGCATTTGCCCAAACAGCTGTGTATTGCATCCCCCATCCAGTCACCTGGGTGACTATTGTGTGTGGCCAATGTTGTACACCACGTGCCATGTATGTGTTCCTTAGTCCATGACATGGATGGTGTCTGGGATGTGCACACCTCCCACATGCATGTACAGTGACATGTGAAACTGTACCTGGGGTGTCTGGCCCATGTTGTGAACACAGATTATCATCAGATGTGCCAGTCTTGCCCACCTGTGGCAGGAAATGATAATGGGCAGCAGGTTTACCCATTACCTACATTGATGGCATGCCAACAGCATTCCCTAATGTCAGTGTCATCTGTCCATACAGGACATGTTATCAGGCATGGTATGTCCGCTGTGAGGTACATGTGAAGGCACCACAGGATGTGCAGGTGTCCATTGGAGAACATGGTAGAGGTGCACTGTCTGCATGTATGTGCATATTGGACAGATGGGCAGGATGGCATGCCCTCTGTAGCCCACTGCTATCACTGCATAGCTAGTATCAGTGGCCAATATGCAGTGCACTACACATATATTGGCTGCTGCCTAGGCATGTGTGTTCACATGACACATGGGTTGAGTGTGTGCTCTGGGTAATAGTGGGGTTGCTAACTTGGATTGGCTGGCCTTGATGTCACATGTATGGGTATGGCTTTGCACCCAAGCATTCCAGCTAATTTACATCTGTTATCCCTGTATGGCTGACATTGTGATATATAGTAGGGCCACCATAAAAGAAATTAGCAAAACCCCCTCCAAATTGTCCACACACTCACCTCTGCACTGGATACGAGTTACAAACACACACACACACCTGTCATGTCTAAGAGTAGAACCCCTACCTAGCTACTTTATTACACTACAGCACTATGCAGTTATAGTACACACCATAGACATTACTGCAGCACTTTTTCCCCAAAGATGTATTTCACAGTGAATGACATCAGCAGGATTACCAAAGAAAGGCATTTCAACTGTACTGCAAGTGACTAGCCTAAAATACATTGCTCCCTACACAGACAGTGAGACACACACAAAACTTCCACAACTGACATGTGTGAGTATAGAACCCCTGACTGAGGTCAATATCAAAGAGCTGTTATGGGACACACCACAGGGATTGCTAGAAACATCTTTCCCCAAAGGCGTATTTCACATTGAATGACATCAGCAGGTTTACCAAAGTAGGGCATTTCAACTGTACTGCAAGTGACTAGCCTAAAATGCATTGTTCCCTACACAGGCAGTGAGATGCACACAAAACATCCACAACTGAGTATAGAACCCCTAACCGAGGTCTATACCACACTACAGCACAGCGCTGTTATAGACCACAATGCATTGTTCCCTACACAGACAGTGAGATGCACACAAAACATCCACAACTAACATGTGTGAGTATAGAACCCCTAAACGAGGTCTATACCACACTACAGCACAGTGCTGTTATAGGCCATACCACAGGGATTACACAAGAACTTTTTCCCCAAAGTTATATTTCACAATGAATGACATCAGCAGGATTGGCAGTGTAGGGCATTTGAAATGTACTGCGAGTGAGTAGCCTATGATGCATTGCTCCATACACAGATATTGCAACACACACAAAACATCCAGAACTGCCATGGGTGGAGATGGAACCCTACCACAGTTCTAAATCACACTACAGCAGTACGCAGTTACAGGATGCCCTACAGAGATTACTGGTCTATAACTTTCCCACAGGTGTATTTCTAGGTGAGTGACATCAGCAGCCTTGCCAACATTGAGTATATGAATTCTAAGGAGTGTGAGTAACCTAAAAAGCATTGTTTGTTACTCAGTCACAGACACACACACACACACACACACACACACACACACACACACACACACACACACACACACACACACACACACACACACACACCACACAGTTGCCAGGTTTGGGCTTAGAACACCTACCTCACTGCAGCAGTACACAGTTACAAGATGCACTCCAGGTATTAGGGGGCTATGAGTTTCCCAGAAGTGTATTTCTAGGTGAGTGACATTAGCAGCCTTGACAAATTCGAGTATGTGTATTGTGTGGGGTTTGAGTGGTCTAAAAATCATTGTTTGCTACTCAGTCAGACACACACAGATTCACACACCAACACAGTTGCCAGGTCTGGGGTTAGAACACCTACCTCGCTACTTTAACACACTACAGCAGTGCGGAGTTACAAGACACACTGCAGAGATTACTGGGCTATGATTTCCCCAGAGGTGTATTTCTAGGTGTGGGACATCAACAACCTTGCTGAAGTCGAGTATGTGTATTGTACAGGGTATGAGTGGCCTAAAAAGCATTGCTCTCTTTACAGTCAGACACACACACACACTTGCCATGTCTGGGGTTAGAACACCTCCTTAACCACACTACAGCAGTACACAATTACAGGATGCGCTACAGAGTTTACTAGGCTATGATTTCCCGAGAGATGTATTTCTAGGTGAGTGATATCAGCAGCCTTGCCAAAGTTGAGTATGTGTATTGTACTGGGTGTGAGTGGCCTAAAAAGCTTTGCTCTCTATGCAGCCAGACACACACACAGCTGCCAGGTCTGGGGTTAGAATACCTCTCTAACTAATTTTTCACACTACAGTAGTATGCAGTTAAAAGATGCACTATCACGATTACTGGGCTATAATTTCCCCAGAGGTGTATTTCTAGGTGCGTGACATCTGCAGTCTTGCCAGTGTTGTGTATATGAACTGTACTGAGTGTGAGTAGCCTAGAAAGCATTTCTCTCTACACAGGCAGAGACAGAGACATGCACACATACACACACTCACACAGTTGCCAAGTCTGGGGTTAGGACTACTACCTAACTAGTTTATCAGTACAGCAGTACACAATTATGAACGTGCCATGGGGATTACTGAGCTACATCTCCCCCAAAGTTGTATTTCACATTGGATGACTTCAGCAGGCTTGTCATGATACTGCTATGGGGAGGACGGTGTGTGCATGGTCCGTAACCCATTCATTTAGGGGTTGACATGCCACATGCGAGCACACACGGGGTCATATACCACAGGTATGTGTATACAGCTACTAGGTGACAACTTCCTTGTACAGTCATGTTGCACAGCTGGCACATACAACACACCGTCATGCTGACAGATACTGGTGGCTAGTATCTGAAGTGAGTGACACCTGCACCTCATGTGTTTGGGGCCCTCTGGCTGTGTGCTGGGTGGGACAGGCCCAGATGGCTCCTTGTCATGGTCACCCTTTTCAACACATTTATGTCTGTCTACCTTTGGCTTATTATAGTGTGTTGTTCTTACATATATGTCTGCATTCCTATCCACTGTGTGTGCAAGGCAGGAGTGGTGCATACTGACATGTGTCTGCACTGAGAACTGCAACCGCCAGATATGTCTGGTCCACTGTTGTTTGCTGACATAGCCTTCTTGTGTTTAAGTGTGTGAGCATGGCCAGTATGGGCTTTCAGTATGCTGTTGACTGACATTGCCTTCATTCCTCTAAGTCTGTGAGCATGCCCAGTATGGCCATCTATATTGTATGTGTGGATCAAGTCTAGGTGGTTTGTACTGCAGTGCTGACCTTTGTGTTGTATACCGACAGGTAGCATGCTGTGTCTACAGGGTATACATCAGTCATTTGGCATTGACTGTTGCTACATTTATGCATAGTGGGCGGACACCAAACTGTTTCTACATTTCTACACAGGGGTGGGGGGCACACCTGACTGTTACTTTAAGTGTACATAGGATGGTGGGGCACACCTTACACTTTTACACATTTGCTAGGACTGTACTGGTATGTCAGGTACATCATTTCAGTCTGTAGTCTTACCTATCGTGCTGGCTCGAGGCATACCAGTGTACTACAGATTGTAGCTTTCACTACCTACATATTAGTTGCTGACTTCCTAGCCTTCACAACTTACATCCAACTGGCTGGCCTGCTGTAGTCTGTCTGTGTAGGGCTGGGGTATGGGTTACCCATGGGGTTCATTCAGAAGCCATAGTAAAGCATTTGTTTGTGTTTGTCTACACCAATCCTGCTGGCTGTGACTGTTGTTGGGTATGTGCCCCCCCGACTGGCATGTGTGAGTCACTTACCTTGTGGGTGTCCCAGTATTGAGGGTGGTGATGCAGGGCTGTCTATGTCAGATGCACATAGTACACTCCCTATACATGGTTGAGCACAGATAGTGTAATGTTTGGCATCCCTTTTACTGTATGTGCGAGTCGGAGAGAGGTGTCATTCCCTGGGTCCCTACTGGGTCAGTGCATGTGCTATGTGTTGCCTCTTTGCCAAGGCCAGGGCATACTGGGCATGCCTTCTTCTGCCTACTGGGGCAGGCTCAGGTTGTTCCTCCTCTAAGTCACTCTGCACCTGTGCAGGCCTTAGCACTGGTGGGGGGCTGTGTGGCTCTGCCCCATGCTGTTCCTGCTGCAGCTGTTTCTGCAGGATCATATTGTGTAGCATGGCACATACAAGGACAATTTGGGTACATGTAGTTGGTGAGTACTGCAAGGCTGCACCAGATGTGTCCAGGCACCGGAACCGTGACTTGAGCATCTCAAACACACACTCTATTATGATTCCTGTTTTTGCGTGTGCATCATTATGGAGTTCTTGTTCGGGTTTGTGTGCATTTCTGATGGGTGTCATCAGCCATGGCTCCAGTGCGTATCCAGCATCCCCCACTAGGTGACCGTGTGGGATGTCCCCACTGGCAAATGTCTGGTACAGATGCGTCAGATGCCAGATGTGGGAATCGTGGTAGCTTCCAGGGCAACCAGCACACACATTCATTATTATGCCCTGGACATCGCACATGACCTAGCAGTTGATGGAGGGGAAGCCCTTGCGGTTGATGTAGACACTACCCTGCTCACCTGGTGGTGCTTTAATGTGTATGTGTGTGCAGTCTATTACACCCACTACCTAAGGGTATTCTGATGTTTGGTGGAAGAGACGCATATTGCTGGCTAACGCCTCATGGGTGATGGGGAAATATACATGCTCACTAACATGTGCTGACATGGCATCCATGAACTGGTGGAGTACCCTGAATGTTGATGTCTGTGAAATACCCATCATATCCCCAGTTGGCCTTTGGATGTTACCTGTAGCTAGTATTTTTAGGTCTACACATACCTTGGTATCTAGTGGGATGGGTTCCCCTCTGTTAGTTCTGTGTGTGAGGCATGGCCAGCACAACTCAACAATTTGCTGTAGGAGGTCCCTGTCCACCCTATAGTGCTCTACTATCTCCAGCTCATGTAGCCCTTGGTAGGTTACCCTGGATCTGTACACTCTTCTCTGTCTCCTCACTGTGGGTTGCTCAGCAGCATTCACATCCTCACCACCCTCAGCCTCTTGCACATGTTGGTTTATGATTGCAAAAGCAGCCCCTAACATTTTTTCTGTTGCTTTTGTTTTATAAAGTTCCCCCATCTGTATACACCGGTGGTGCAGAGTTTTTGGGAAAAACAAGGGGGAAAGGTGTTTGCATAGTTTATAGTGGTGTGTTGAGCTGGTCTGCTTCCTGTGTAATTGGCTGATTCTGATACAGTTCACCTGTCAGCTAATCTAGTTCTCTTTGATTACCTTCCTACTGCTGTTTTTCCTTCCCATTGCCTCCCTGTTTTAGCCCGTGTGCACATCGCACAAACGGAGTGCTCATATGTGCACAGAGCTGCTTTTTCCAGGTTTAACTTCCTTTTTCTTCCTGTAAATCCTGGTGTGTGGCGTGCACACCCACTTACACTTTGTAAAGTGTGTTAGGCAGGTTTAGATACACCCCTAGCTTAGTTGTGCTAGCCTAGGAGCAATCCCGAGCCACAGGTCTCCAATCTGCTTACAGTATGCCTGACACACACCCCCATGATGTCACCTATATCCTAGTCTTGCACCCAGCTATTTATACTCTTACACTCTTGGGAACTGCCTCACACCCTGGGAAAATCTGAGATTCACTAACGTTTCCCTCATTTGCATAGGATTGCCTACTAATGCATAGTTACATGTCCTACAATGAGCCTCCCCCCTTAGCAACCACTACTCATTGGCCAGGTTGTCTTTTGCCTGCCATTGACTTGCATGACAGAATACTGATTTTGTTAGAATGCTCATTTTCTGTTTATTTTCTTATTTTTCCCCTGATCCTGTTTGCGTGCCGCTGCCCTATGCTTAAACAGCCGAGATCAGCGAAAAAAAAAATTAAAAGTTGTTTTATTTATTTTTTAAACAGTTTGCAATACCAACGGCCTTCTACTTGGTCAATGGCATGCTTCCTCAATAATATGCAACCTTTATTTGGAGCTGTTATAGCTCCATGTTGGAATTTGCAGAAATGTACTCGGTTACTAATTATTTCAAATTATGGCCTGCTGCACTCTGCTAAGCTTTGCTAAGACATGCTAAGCACTGCATAAAGACAGTAACGGCTGAAAATGTTTATGCACTGCTCGGCTCCGCTTGGCTGGTTTGCACACTGCTAAGCAGACAGTTCTGCGAGTCTTTGCGATGCTTAGCTGAGCTGTGCTGGTTTGCAAGGTGCTAAGTGACACTGTGCTTTTTTAAATGTTGCACAATGGAGTGTAATGGTGAGAGAACAGGCTATATTAAGCCCAATAGGTAGGAATACAGCATAATCCATTAGAGTTCTGACTCTGAAGGGTACTATGGCAGGTGTTGGTGAAGTTGCATGCTTTCAGGTGCAGCATTGGGGAATTCTATAATCCAGGATCATGGTTGGACTCCTAGTAAAAAAACATGATGACTGGCTGCTGCAGGGAGGTTTCCAGGCCTCGGACTGTAAGGAAGAGGCCTGGAAACAGCTGGCAAGGGAACTCACCAATGTTACTGGTATCCCCTGCACAGGTGAGCAGTGTCATCACCACCATGATGATCTGAAATGCCGAAAAGAGGATCTCTTGGTCACCTGCATCCAAGAAGCTTGGGAAGGGAATGTCCCACAAGTATGTGAGTAATTTTACCACTATTTCAACAATATCTAATCTGAATGTCTGCTAAACTGATGTACATAATGGTGTGCTTCTCTCCCAACAGCTGCAGAGGGGAGGTCTTGCAACATCAAGGCACATGTGGGGCACTTGGCCAGGTTGCATCGTGAGTGTGGTGAGTATGGATGTATTATGCTAACTGTAGACAATATAGACATAGAATAATAGACAAGAAAGAGTAAAGCATTAACTGCAATAAAGTATATACAGTAAAGTTTGTATTGTAATAAATGTGGACTTAGTGCTGTAGTGCAATAAATGAATAATGCCAACTGTAGTGCAATAAAAGCATGAACCACTATCATTAACTGCATTAAAGTATATATAATAATGTCTGTAGTGCAATAAATGTGCAAGTAGAGCTGTGTTGCAAGACCTGAATAATGACAACTGTTTTGCAATAAAATACTTGAAACAATAACAGTAACTGCATTAAAGTATATACGATAAAATCTGTAGTGCAATAAGTGTGGAATTAAAGCTGTTTTGCAAAAAAATGAAGAATGCCAGCTGTTCTGCAATAACACATGAACCAATACCAATAACACCTAGGTAAAGTGTGTACATCAGGATTGTTTGTTTTAACCATTGCAGTAGAGCTGTATGCATTCAGGCTGGAAGGTAAGGTGCTGCAGTCAAGTATAATACTGTAATACCTGTAGAACGCAAATATAAAGGCTTCCATATGTACTGTTCAAGGCTGTTTCTAGGCCAATATTGCTATATGACATATGAGTCAATCACCAGAGCTGTGGATGAA
Source organism: Protopterus annectens (assembly GCF_019279795.1). Lineage (NCBI taxonomy): Eukaryota > Metazoa > Chordata > Ceratodontiformes > Protopteridae > Protopterus > Protopterus annectens. The sequence continues at coordinate 1,781,172,948 of NC_056725.1, read as the reverse complement.
GGCAAGGTGGTTCATACAGCCTACTTTGATCTGGCCAATGCCTTTGATACCATTCCCCACTCAGGAATCATAGAAAAATTCAGTAATCTAGGCATCGACTCCTATATCACTAGGTGGGTTGCAAACTAGCTCACAGATAGAACCCACAGTGTGAAAGTAGCTGACTCCAAGTCAGACTGCCGACTAGCCAAGAGTGGAGTCACACAGGGTTCGGTCCTGGGTCTTCTCTTGTTTGGTACCTACTTCTCTGAAGTCCAGGCCAACATGAAGGGACTCTGGCTGACAAAGTTCCCAGATGATTGCAAGTTGGGAGCTATTATTAACTCCTCAAGTGATATTGACATCCTACAGAATGGCCTCACAGAGACCAACGACTGGTGTCAGAACCATGGCCTTAAGCCACAAAATGTGCTGTCATCCCCTTTGGGAAAAACCCGGTTCCCATGAATTACCACATTGATAGTAGTCCACTGACCACAGAAGGCATTATAAGAGATCTGGGAACACAGGTTGACAGAAACCTCTCTTTTGATCACCACATTGCCACTGTGGTCAGAAAGTCCTTCTATGTGGCACATCTTATTACTAAGGGTTTTACATCCAGGAAGAAAGAGGTCATTGTCTCCCTCTACTCTTCCCTCATTAGGCCAATCATCGAATACAATGCCCCATTTGGCATGTACCTCACTTGACACCTGCAACAACTGGAGAGACTGCAAAAGTATCTCACAAAGAGGATCCTAGGCCTTAAACACTTGTCCTATATGAACAGACTCAAAAAAACAAACTATTCTCTGTCTCATATCGCCTACTTAGAGGCGATCTCTGCTTGACTTACAAAGCCATATCTGACCCAGCTGTGTTAGAAATGCTACATCTAAAAAAATTCCAATCCCTCCACACCACCCACTCCAGAGACCTCAACCTCATTACCACAATTAACAAAACAAACTGGAGGGACAGGTTCATAACCCAGAGACTGCCCATGCTATGAAATAGACTTTGCATACATGTCAAGCAGAGCAACTTGCTGACCCTCTTCAAGAGAAATCTTGATGAGTGGAGGGGAAATATAAAATTCACCCCAGGGATAACTCCAGTGGCTCTACTCGACAGAAGCACTGGGAACTAAGGTCGGGTGGCATGATGCCAGGGTAATCCTATGGCTAGGCTTGTAAAGGCCCCAGGGACATTAGCTTAGTACACACCTATAAACCTATATACTGCTCTGTCATTCACAAACATCAGGCAAACAAGGTATATGGGTGAGGTAGCCAACCCATGATCTGCTATTGTTTGTTGACTTCACAGATATTTCAACCAACTAACAATACATTGTATACACCGGCATTCTATATACTAATGTATAGATTACCTACTATCTCTGTCATGATTGTATTTCATGCATGTGTGTGCTACTGTCACTTCAGTCTAGTATAAAACTGTGGTAGTACTACCAGGTCATATTTTGGTTCCAGGTGAACTCTAGGCAAATATCAGTCAGTCAGTAATCAGCAGTGACTCAGTAGCTTTGTTTGTTAAATGCTCTGTATGTAGTACCTTTTGCCACAAACAGACCATGGTTCGAATCCAGTGGTATGTAGCATTAAATATTACACTTTCAGTTATGTAATGTTTACGGATTCTTTCTCCACAGGAACTACAGGTAAATGGGTGAGGTAGCCCATATTATGAGTAAATAATTGTGTGTTTAGATATCACAGGCTGTTAAAATCGTTAGCAAGAATGTGAAAATACAGCATAAAATAAAGGAAATAAATATAACAATGATAAAATAAAATAAATAAAATGTGTAATCTTGGTATGGCTGCATGCCTGAGTGTCTGTCAAAAGTTGTTGCAGCCATTTCATACATTCCTGCTGTCCTCTGCAATTACTGCTATTGGGTTCTATCTGCATGTCTGCCAAGTAAAGCATGATAGTTGTTTAGTTTCTGTACTGTACACATACATGACTTTCAAGTGTCATGCTGTCATGTAATGTAATTAGTAGTGCATAATCTGTCACAGGATTACCATCAACATGATTACCTAAATTCCAAAGTATCACTACATCAGCCCACAGTACACCTTGGTAGTTATATAGGTCCACCTGATTTGCAAGTGTTCTTGGTAGTTTTGTACCCGCAGTTGTTACTGCTTGGCCCATACTGTCCCATTCGAATAGCTTGAGAGGTGTGTACATGCTACAGCAGCAATAGGGGACTTGTACACATAAAGAAAGGACAGACCCATAGAGCAGATAGTAGTACTGTTGTCAAGTAAATAGCCTACAATGTTACTAATGGAGTGTTTTTCTCTCTCTCCCTACTCCTTATCTTCATGTATGTATTATTGTTATCCATTGGTTATGGTTTACTATTAACATATGTTGTTACATTAACTATGTTTTGGGACATGTATTTTTTTATAGTTATGTATTATAATGGTTGCATATTAATATATTTTGTTGAATTACCTATTTTGTTGGCCTTATGCTGTAACTGTTACTGGCATGCTTACTTTTCTGTTATTTATTGTTGTGTTTCACATAATATACATTGATATGTAATTGGATTATTTCCAATGTTCTGGCATGCTATTATTAACAGTGTCTTGTTCATCACTAACCTATACTTATTGCTCTACCTCCATCACCACAGCAAATCAGGGTAGGCCTGTTCCAGGTGATCTGCCTTCCTTGCCTCAACTGGCTATGGCACTGGGTTCTAACACATCTGGGACCCAGGCTGGTGGTGCCTCCTCTGCTGCCCCTAGACCACCTGCAGCATCAGGTGGAACCGCGTCAGGGGATAGAGCCTGGTCTTCCCCTGGGAGCAGTGGTGGAGGGGCTAGGCAACTGCCGGTGATGGTGCACAGGATCATTCATTGCACCTATGAACCTCGCCTGTGCCAGATTGAGGACACACTGACCAACCTGGTGTTGCAGGCTGGCCCTGTCACCCAGCCTCCAGCGCAGCCACCTTTGTGGCAGTGAAGGAGCAGTGTCAACTGTCCCATGGGTGGGGATGTGAGTCATGCTGCTGCCATCTGGAGGCACATGTATTTCGAATTACACAACATCCACCCCATCCAAGGTGTTTACCCTGTCATGTGTCACACACCACCCCATCTGTTGTCTTGTCTGTCTGCATACACATCCTCTCCTATCCAACTTACCTCCCCACATGTACCTATGTCCCTTCCCCAACATTCCACTCTCTCCTTATTAAAAAAAAAAAAAAAAAAAAGGGCACCTCTCCCACAATAAAAATATCACTCCATACATAGCTCTCCATTTTACACACATGTCCACTGGGCACAACTAATTTGGTCCAATTGGCTTGACAACACATTTATGTTGTCCTTTCCCCTCTGTCTAGGGTTTGTGAGTTCAAATTCATCTACAAAATCTGTCAAAATGCGCAGCTGTTGCTGTATAAGAAATGGATAGCTATGGTTCTTTCCTATACCCTTCCTGCACATCCCTGCCTGCTTTTCACTATATTTTTCTCCCTGCTTGCCCCCATTTCACCACTGTCCTATCATCCCCTTTTTCTGTTCTTTATACTTTTTAGCACACATTTGCACAGTGCAGCACGCTGCACCACATCACTTAGCTCAGCTTAAATGTGCTTTAAAGAGTGTTAATGACTGTATGTATCTATTTCATTGTTACTCATATGTAAAAAATAAACACCGCTGCCAAGTCTTAAACCCAGGCACCTCTGAACTATACCATACTGCATTAACCCACCATGCTGCACAGGTCTTAGGTTAAATAGGTGTTTCCAGTAAAACATACTGATTGCTACCTACACTCATTAAGCATGTAACTGAAATAAAAAAAAAATAATAATGGGAAAAATAGGAGTGTGCCTTGGACTCTGGTGTAATAATACACCAATGGACAATCAAAGACATAATAATGGATGCAAGTGAGGCCTGTAATAGCAGGTATATCTAGCCTTTTATCAGCAACTTGTGAAAAGACACCAATGGCAGCAATGGCAAAGTGCACGTGCAGCTGGGATCCTGGTGCAAAATACAACCATATAAAGCCATGCACATACTCATGGATGTAGAGATGTTTCACACAGCCTGCATATGTGCACATATATCTTGCAAATACACATCCATCAGCAGTGACTCAGGAGCTCAGTGTGTTAAATACCTTGCTTGTAGTACATTTTGCTATACACAGTCCTAGGTTCAAATCCAGTTTTGTGTTGCAGTTCCTCTGCATTATTGTGATGACAGCAAGTAAAGACTGAGTCATGCATTCATAATTCACACAGGTGTCTCCTAATTAATGAACTACTACTCAGTTTTGCCAGTCAAAGGCCTGCAAGTAGGGACACATGGTACATATCTGTATAGCCTAACTATGTGTTGCCTACTACTCTGGTATTGGCACTATTGCATAACAAACGTTACTTAATCACATACCTTGACTGGACTGTAAAGGGTAACCTTACACTAGCTGATACCACACATACAGCTTGCTGTCCTTCAAAGTGTTTATACTCCACCCTATGTGTTCTAGCCTGCAGCAGCAGCTGCAGCCTGTAGCATACACAGCTGTATGTAAAGCTAGCTGCTACAGACTTACCATGCATACAATCCCCTAGAACAAGGTATCCAGACACATCCATACTTAATGTTGAGGCAAAGGCCGAGAGTTAGGGACATGTTTTACACTATGCTCTTACAAAGATAGTCAGGTTATAGAATAACAGCTATTGCACTGGCATGCATATTCTGAAGGGTATGAAGTCTGACACTCAAATGTGTGTCTGTCATTAGTGACATCAACCCACAATGATTTGCCAGTGATTTGACAGATCACTACAATGTCATGGGATACTGACCACACATATCAGGCAAAACTTTGAACATGCTGCATAAATATCTGCAGTTGACAGTTATGATACCTACCCTCTGTGAAGATGTATTCTCCATACCTCAGTAATGTCCATCTGAACAGCTAAGAAAGGGGCCCAGGTCTAACATGAAGGCATTATATATTGCACTGTGGTGACATGTTATTAGCTAATGATAGTGCAATTCAGCTGTTTTGGCTGCAGTTAGCATATCAGAGACACAAATTGCTGCAAAGGAAATTACCTGTCAATGAGCAGTACCTTAAAAAGGCAAGCAGCTGGTTATGGGGAACAAGTCTGTATGAGACATATCTCACAAAGAGGCACTCTTTGCAGAACAGTACTGGAAGCAAAGTTCAACAAAGGAGAACTGCACTTCACCAGGTATGTAAATGATTTCTCCATATAACAGGATGCAGATGGGAGGATGGAGGTATGGGGAATAGGAATTACAGCAGTAAGCCTTAGACCTATGGTACTGACATGTCATTGATACTCTGCTGTTCTACATCTACAGGCCTGTCTCTCAACTGTCCCTGATTTCACTCATATTTTAGCTCTGTCCCTCTTAATCCCTCCTACAGTGGATGGCTGTTGTAGGAAAGCTAGTAGATTACACATACTACATAGAGGCAATAGGTAAGGATGTACATTCATATAACATCAAATGATGTACAGTAATTCACCTCCTCTCATTCTGTCAATGTCTCACATGAATAGTCCAACATGTTCAAAGTGTCCTTGATGTACTTTGGCTAAGTCCCTGTGTCTGTTGACATTTGTCCCTGTTTGGTTGGTAGCTATGCGTAACATAGCTGTCAATCTCTTACAGCAAGAAATCTGGACAAAGCCATAATTAATGGAGGAACAAATGCCCAATATTAGGGACACTTGGTAAATATTGGTCTTACAAACTAAGACATTTAATAGAATGGCAGGTATTACAGTAGCATGACTGGGTTCTGCATGGTATGACATGTAAAACTCAGATGTCTGTCTTTATTTCCTGACATCAACCATCAATGATTGGCCAACCATTTGTCACATATCCAAGTTTGCGTGAAAAATGACCAAAACTCTGAGGCAAACATCTTGACATTCTGCAAACATCTCTGTATAGTTGAGAGGTATGATGCATAGAGGGAACATATACTACAGCAGGTTTGCATTGTTTACTGCCAATGTGGCCCACTGGTGTTGCTGGACTGTCCCCATACAATTGTTGTAATAGCACACTGCTATTAGTCTGGCAGTGGCCATATGACATCAGTAGCGGCTGGTGACTTCAAATTAAAGGGAGGCTGCAGGAGACAGCTGAATGGGTGGGGCAAATGGGAAGGGGTGAGACCAACTAGAAAGGGGTGGGGCTATGCTCAAAACCACAACAACTGGAACTTTAATTAAATACGCTGTCCTGGGTGCCAAACCGTCATTATGAGAGTCCAATCAAGACAAAATGAAGTGTAGAAGAAAAAAATATTTCAATGCATTGGCTACATGACAACTTACTTAATATCTAGATGGAAACACAAAGGTTGTGAGGCATGAAAAAATAAATTGCTTTTTAAATACATTACTGGAATGCCAGTCAAAATCAAGTGTATAAAAAAACAAGTAGCACTCAGCTTAGACCACTTCTCCTTGCACTGCAGTTCTAATTATAATTTATATTCAGCTTTATAAAATTACCAAGTAACATGCTGAAAATAGCAATCTCTGTGATACCCCCTTGTAAAAATGTTTCTTATCCAAAAAGACCTGCTGCCTGATAACTATCTACTTGTTTCATGGAGAACACATGATCAAAGTAAAAAATGAACAGCGAACAAGAAACAAGCTCAAGATAAATTGCTTAAAGGATCACTGCACAAGTTATGGACCACATATGATAGACTGGTGTTCTATTTAGTTTACGGGCAAAGCCTGCAAAGATAACTGCAAGTCTCCAACAAATGTAATGACCTTCTGAAAATACTGTAATTCTGTCCTTTATTACAAATACTGTCATATGCATTTCAATACCTAAGACTTATACATTATCTAGTTATGTAAATATTCTCTGCATGAGAACAACAAAAAGGCTTTCAATGTTGGTAATTCTTTAACAGTGTGCTTATTAAAGCTTACTTGCATCTTACAATCTCAGACAAGCTTACCTGATGGTCATTAAAGCATTGCTACTTAAACTCAGAGCAACAGGCACTAAACAACATGCATTTCCTGAATAATAAGCATAAATCAACAGTATAAAAATATGACAGAAAACCAAAACATTCTGCAAAATCAAGTACAGATGAAAAGCCACAACTGTACTTGTGTCTACCTTGGATGGGGGATACCCTGTCTGCACACTGCATAATTGCTCCTTGCCTTGTTGAAGACATCCAAAGTCACTACATGGGGGAGTGGGGTATAACAAGTATGTCACAATTTGAAATGCCTCTGGCTGACAGTGATGACCCTGACACATTTGTCATACTCTCAACCTCAGAGCAAGACATCTGGACAAAGCCAAAAATAAAAGTGGGACAAAGGCCCAAAAATAAGGACATTTTTTAAATATTGCTCTTACAGACTTAGAAAGTTAATAAAATAGTAGGTCTTGCATTAGTGTGAATTTTCTGAAGGGTATAGAATCTGAAACTCAAATGTCTATCATTAATTTCTAACTTCAATTTTTAATGATTTATCAATAATTTGTCAGAAAACCACAATTTTATGAAAACTGGACCAAAAATATGATGTGGTAGCAGATTTCCAGAAATAAATTCTAGAACAGATGATGGAACTAATCAGCATGTTTTAAACATTAATTAGGCTAACGTAGGCAAGGATCCACTCCACTCCACAGATAATACTATTGTGTTGCTACAAAATTTACTATACAGTTTATCACCACAGAACAGATAACGTATCATACATTTATATACAAAAATAAAAAGGCTATTCAAAATTCATATATTAGGATGGGCACAAATAAAATAAGTGATCAATATTGTTATTTTATAAAATAAACTCTGTGCCCAAAATCGAATACAGATTAATGACACAATATCCAAAAAATAATATTTATCTGTTTAGTTATATTTGGTAGGTCATTAACAACTCATAGCCTTAATCTCTTGCATGAACTATCAGAATATTACAAGGGCAAACCAGGAACATTTTACATTTAGCATGGCCAATTTAAAAGACAACAATGGTGATTCTATATAGACTGTATAGAATCTCTGAGCTTGACCTGTCTCTGAATCAGAAGGGGCACCTTCCAGTGGTTGACTGCTCATGCTAGGTTTTATTACTACTACTGGTGGTGACCCTTTCTGAATCCTGAGGAGAATCTATGTATCCACGTTTCTCACAATCGCGTACACAGACAAGTGTTCAGCTATGAACAAAGACTGCATGAGCAGCTGAACCTTAAGTAAAACACAACCTCCATGTTCAGTCCTTTGATTTATGCTATGCTGATACAGACCTACTTTGAATTAAAATCAATATATTTAAAAATGTAACTTCAATATAAAAAAAATAAGAGATAATTTTCTTACAGAAAATAGGAAAAGGGAAGCTCAGGATGAATACATTTCATTGAAAACACTAGTTTTTTTACTGAATAAAATTAATAGAAAACTGGATTTTGAGCAAATGTTTTCAGCAGTTTGCTGTAACCTTTCTTGCACTTCATTTCTGTGCAATTTATTTCAAGTACACACTGTTTACATAAGTGAGTTAGGCACTTTATTAATAGCATGCCAAAATATGTAGGTGTATAACAGATTAGCAGCCTGTCAAAATCTTACCCTTGTTACTTTTTCATAAATTACAAACTGCTAGATGTTTTACTGCTTCTCGGCATTACATTCCTGCTTTAGTTGTTTAAGTAAAATGTCCATTAACCATTTAAAACCATTTTATTAAAACTTTATGATAAGGAATACTGCATGATTTGGAGAAATGTTAGATATTCAGAAGTGGAACAGTCTCAGCAATGCACACACAGACACACAAAGACACACACACACACATGCACACACACACACACACACACACACACACACACACACACACACACACACACACACACACACACACACACACACACACGTAATTCTCTATCCCACATCTTCTATACCTAGATGGTGGTCTGACTGCAATTTTCCTGAGCACAGTATTCGGTTAACATCAGTTTGGCACATAACTAGCATGACACCTGTCCACTGCTGAACAAGATAACACTCATGCTATGGAATCACACAAGCAGCATTCAATCCAACTAATACTGATAATGCAATACAGAATCCAGCAAGAATCACTTTCTGAAAAACCCAAAAACACAATCCCACACATAATCAACACTAGAAAACCGAAAACATGTTAAGCAGGGACATCACCACCAAATATACCCGAAAAACACAGCAAACCTTCAAGAAACCACACAAAAAGACCAACATAAAGTATATTAACAAGTGCAAGTGCCACAGGCAGACAAACAAACCATTGAAGCTGACACAATGCCTTCTAATCACAATTAGTGTCACTAATTATGTAACTAATTGTTACTGCAAGCCATGGCCAGTACTATTCAACCTGCATATCCATCCTTAACAGATAAAATAATATCTATCTAAGATTCACTTTACTTGACAAACACTAAGTGTAAGAGTTTTGCTTCTGCACCCCAAATTATACAGACATCATCTAAAAGGCTGCAATAACACCATAAAAGGGGAAAGACAACACAGCATTCCATTCTGTAAAGTTATAAAGCTTAATCAAGCTCTAATCTGTCCATCTGCATGACTGAGTTTAAAAATGGCTTATACATGCATACTACTTTCATTAATTATTAATAAAGCATCTGCATTGTGAGCCTTTGAGACAACTTCTTAATACGAATACCTTTAGTAATAGTGGCTGCACTGGTTGGTAAAACTGCCTGGTAACAAGTTCTAAAGAGAGCAGAAGTAAAGTTATTTTTGTCCGATCCGATGGTCCCCGAACTCCATGACTGTCTAAATGCACTGTCTGCTACTAACAGTTTCATGCTCTCTTTTTCCCAGCATGCAAAGCCCAGGAAGAGAGCTGAGAACCAATCAGCAGCATTGCGCCCATCCACATCACTTACGTGACTGCGGACGTGGCAGTCCGATCCCCTTCCACATTAGCGGTTATAAAACCACAAAGACTTTTGGCCATGCCACTCCTCCACTTCTCTCCTTAATCAAGACTGCTTTTACAGCTGTGTGGATCTACAGAAACTATATATTTTTTTAAAAACCCGGAACCCGCCGAGCATGCATGATTCGAGTTCTGGGACTCGCAGCTAAGCAGCAGCCAGCCAGTACAACAGTCTTAGTATGTACTACAAAAGTAAATATTTTATTTTTTTAAAATGTTCTTTTTTCTTCTTCTTTCCACAGTGGGGGGATGCAGTTCTGCAGTCCGATGGCATGAGCTGCCACTGTATGACATATTAGTAGGAGTTTGCCCATAGGGGTCACACCACAGTAATGTGCAGTGCTGAGTGTAGGAACATGCAGCACAATCTGTTGTGGCACACAGGGTCATACCTCAGTATCACTTCTATCTTGGTGGTATCCACACACACAGTGTTTTGCCAGACTGTGGGGTATGATGTGTGAGGGAGAAGTGGATAGGGCAGGATATTATGGGCATGCTAGATCTGTACATAGTGGAGATCCACATACTTGATCCTGTAATGTGATCGCTCTTTGATGTCTTTCAGGAATTATGTACTGCAGGAGACACCTCCCCCTTCTCACAGTCAGAGAATGACATCATACTGGATGGATATCACCATCAGACCTTATTGTCCAGTGGGAGGCAGAATCAGGAACAGTGGGCACCATTATGGGCATACCTTGTGCAGGATGTAAATCAGACTGGCCAACAGGACAGGACCTCTGAGCTCGTCTGAAACTGGGCCACAGACATGCTGAATGTTTTATGAGAAAGGGCATCTGCTGTTACCAGGGATCATGCCATCACCAATGGAGGGCCTGCAATGGAACAACCACTCTCAGCCACAGAGGAATTCCTAGTGAAACTAGGACCACTTGACAGCTCCCAGGCATCTATCACACCATAAGTCATGGAGGTGGGTGCCACAGTGTTCACAGCAGAGGAGTATACAGGTAAGCTTACTATGTTCATCAGTGTAATACTGTATCACTCATTGTGGCAGGCTGTACATACCTGTATATGGGTGTCAAGTCTATCTACATGGGGGGTTGGGGTTTATGCTCAGTTGTGCACACATACTCAGAATGTCAGCAATACAGCCAGTAACACAGTAGGTACTGTAAAAGTGGATATATGTACATATTACCTTGTAGTGCTGCAACATTTGTTGGTGCTAACAATACCTCTCCCTCACCTTTTCATAGGTCTGTCAGGTGTTGCCCAAGCCGATGGTCCTGTACCTGGTAAGTATGATACTGTTGTTTTATGGATCATATATACCCTATGACAGTTAAAGGCTACCATATTGCCCTATGTACAAAAGTTGTATTTAGCCACAGTAGAGTATTTGTATGTTTCATTCTGGAACAGTTAACTACAGTTCAGAGACTGGGTAATCACACGTGTCTATCTGAACAAACATTAGCATATGTGCACTTATAGTTATGAGCAACTATGCAGCCTGATATACATGAGGCAACTGCTCCAAGGTGCCTGATCAAACACAAAAGGGAGATGATACATACCTGAGGTAGTGACACTAGTAGTGGCATATTCGCAAGATAAGTGTACTGGGTTTTATGTGTAATTCTAGCACATATAGTTTAATACTGCATACCTTACAGGTATATTGTACTGGCAACTGGATGTAGCTGAAGTGTATGCTATAAAGACCTTGATCTGTATGTGTATGTTGTGAATTTGTCTGTTCTGCACGGGAGAAGAGATGAGAATATGTGAGACTGGTAATGCAGTTGTGGATCCTGATCTGTATGAGTCTGTATGGATTACCATACATAATAGTACAGGCAGTTATGTACTGCTTTTGTCTTGGTTTTCACAGGTGACCAGGGGGGTTGGAGTCTGTCCCCCTCACAACCTGATTTCAGTCTCTCAACGGACACTAATGATGATGGTGGCCATAGTGAGGCACAGGTGGGGTTGCTGGGGCCAAATCTGTCCTAGAGGTTGACATCCCTCTTCTGCCCCCATTGTCTCTGCACACAGTCAGTATGCCAACACATACCCATTCCCCATAGGCCACAGATATTGAACAGTCAGAAGGTGGAGACATTGAACAGGGAAGTGTGGCAACTATGGCTCCAGTGAGTGTAGACACTGGCCATAGACAGAGAGCTAGTGAGGTCCCACACAGGTAGATTGACAGGGATGCTTGTAGGAGGCCTGCTGCCCTTCCAACACCTGTTGCTGGTGTCACATCAAGAGTCTCTCGATGTATGTTTCAGGCCATCATGGAGGCACGGTGATGTTCTGAACGCTAGACCAGATGTATGCTTAGGGTTATGGATGCAGCACAGTCTGATATCCATGACTGCCTCCACCACACTGAGGACACACTGGATTGGTTCACTGCTGCAGTGGACAGATGACGGACTGAGACAGTATCTGTCTTAGAGCACACATTGTCTGTGCTGGAACATCTGGTTGGAGTTGGGCATTGGACATGTGGATTTAGGTCAGCAGCACCACCTGCTGAGAGTCCACTTGGCCATGCACAGTCACGCTCCTGCACTGGCAGTACCTCCAGAACTACAGAGGGAAGTGTGCTGTTCACACCATAATGTGACAGGCCATGGGCACGTGGTCCTGGGTGGTCCTGTTGGGAACACAGCCCCAGCAGACACCAGTCACCATCAGCTGCTAGCACTGCATCTGAACTTGGGCCTGGTAGTGCCAGTGCTACTCCTGGCAGAGCCAGTTCCAGTGTTCATGGCCAGAGGCAGTGAACTGCCCACTCTACCATCTACAGTCCACAGCTGTGCAGCATACACAAGTGTATGGCTAGCACTGGGCTTGTCTGTGTACATGCACACACTCAAACTCCACTGTCACATGCCGGTCACCTACAGAGACACGGCACCTCTCCATGGCCCATGTAACCTGCACACCTTCCTGACCCACACACATGCTGTCAACTGTTTGGTGCAGCCTAGGCCTCTGGAACCTCCATACAACACTCTGTGCATGTGATAATACCTGTGCTATATTCCTGTCATCCGTGCCATCAATGCAGGGAAATACAACTGTGTGTCTGATGCACAGGGTGACTATATTATTTGACATGCACTTGTGGAGGGCTGTATTGCTTTGCCATGCCACTTGTTGTGGCCAACAACAGATACTATATGCTGGCATGTGACATGACTACACATCAAACTTTGTCTTATGTTGCATGAAATTGTACTGACAGGAGCGTTACAGACTGACAAGTGTGTCATGGACCTGTGTATGTTTCTGTTTCAGGGTTCTGAGGACATAAACCATGGACACATGACATCAATATAGTGGCACAGAATGGCATGGCAGCACAGCAGATATATTACAACAGCAAGGTTCACCAGTGTATGTGTATGGCTCCCTAGGTGCATATGTGTTGAACAGTCTATCAGTGACAATGGTGGCAGTCAGCGTACTCATGCATTCATACTTTGTGTTAAAGTCTGCTACACTTGCTACATGTCACCTGGGTTTTCTGAACCTACAAATCAACAAGATGTGGTGACAAAGTTGACACGTGCAAATGTCCTGTGTCCGGGTCAGACTGCTTGCGGGCATTGGTTATGCATTTCTAGAGGGGGCAATTTAGGGCCAGCAGGTAGTCACAGCACCACAAAATGCATAACAATTGCACAGAGGTATGCCATATGGGCATGTCTGTAGTGCTGTATGGGGATATATTTACACACACAGTGTTGGCTGATGTGAGATTAGAACCTCCTACCTATCTAGCAGTACACACTATAGCTTGCAATAATTATCACATGCACCATGGAGTTTATCTGATGTTAGACTGTCAGCTAGCAATCTTAAGGTGGATGACATCAGCAGGCCTTGTAAAGGAGGCCACTGTAGAGGCCAGCAGGTAGTCACAGGGCCTTAAAATGCATAACCATTGCACAGAGATAGGGCATATGGGCATGTCTGTAGTGCTGCAAGGGGATACATTTACACACACAAACACATCCACACCCACATCCACACACACACACACACACACACACACACACACACACACACACACACACACACACACACCCTTGGCTGATGCGAGATCAGAACCTCTACTTATCTAGTAGTACACAGTATAGCTTGCAGTATTTATCGCATGCCACACAGGTTATATCTGTTGGATATGTGAATGCAGGTACAGTACTTGTGGAGTACTCAACATAGCCTTGTGTTAGACAGCATGTGTGGCCTGTAGAGTGATACTGCTTGGTACTGTTATTGTATCTAGTATCCTAGGAGTGATATACCTGTTAATAGCCCTGCTATGTGTGTACAGTTACCAATATGACCATATGTGGCTGGTTTAGTTAGATAGGCAGACATATGGCCAGGGACAATATGGCTTGTCTAAGGCATGCATTGCAACCACTGTACATTACAACACCTACTCAACTGTGTCTGTCTACAGAGTGACATTCAGCAGGCAGAGGGGTCTGTGGGTGAGTGGATTATATACTGTTGCAGCCTTGGTCTGGACCCATCAGACAACTGTTGAGATGTGTAAGTGCAGATAACCCAGAATTCAGAGGATATGTGGGGTCCCCATGCGGGTGTGGCTGTGGGGACCTAGGTACTGGTGGTGGGCTGTATATCCCTCCCCTTTGCTGATCCTGCTGTAGTAGTTTCATCAGGATCATATTGTGTAACATGGGAGTTACTGTGAGCATCTGTACATATGTGGCTGGAGAGTACTGCAGGGACCTACCAGATATATTGAGGCACCAGAACTGTGACTTCAGCAGCCCAAACACATGCTCTATGATGTTCACAGTTTGTGCATGTGCCTCATTATGGCATTCTTTGGTGGGTGGGTGTGCATTTCTAATGGGTGCCATCATCCACACTTCCAGTGCATAGCCAGCATCCCCCAGTAAATGGCTGTACGGGATGTCCCCCCAGCAAACATCTGGTACAGATGTGATGCATGCCAGATATGGGAGTCATGATAACTGTCAGGCTGCCAGCACACACATTCATGATAACGCCCTGGGGATTGCACATGACCTGGCAGTTGATGGAGTGATACCCTTGTGGTTGACGTCGATTCTACCTTTCTTACCGGGAGGTACCCTGATGTGTACATGAGTGCAATCTATGGCACCCAGTACCTCAGGGTAGTGTGCTACAGGGTAGAAGAGTTGCATACAGCTGTCCCACTCTTCAGGGATGTGAGGCAAATAAATGCGCTCAATGGCTAGGAATTGGTGTACTACCCTGGATGTTGATGCCTGTGAGACCTCTATCATGTCCCCAGTTGGTATTTGGAAAGTACCTGTCACTAATATCCTAAGGGCTACACATACCTCTGTTTCCACTGGGATGGGTTCCCCTCTGTTGGCTCTAGGTCTGAGTTGAGGGCGGCAGAGCTCAGTGAGTTCTTGTTGTATGTCCCTGTTCACCCTGTAGTGCTCTACAATCTCCTGTAGCTCCTGGAAGGTTACCCTGGGACTGAACACTCTTCTTCTTCTCAGTCTAGGCCTATTGTCAGCAGCACCAGCACTGACCACAGCATCTAGCATGTACAGATGTAGCAGACCTGCAGCAGCCCCTAGCATTCCTTCAGTTAAAAATCCCAAGTTTATACTCCACTGGTGCAAAGTATGGGGGTGGAATCAGATTATAGGGTGTATGCTATCTTTATAGTGCTCTGCTCCATGTTGGCATGCTCATGCACATTTCTCAGCTCTGTTTACTGGATAACACATCTGCTTACTTTCATGTAAGTACTGTGCCACCACACCTGCATGGAAAACATTTTGTGTAGGCTTTATTGAATTCCCCTTACAATCTTGCCTGCTAAGTATAAGAGGTACATAAATAAGGTTTACAGAATGTTCAGTTATCAGGGGAAAGATGTACATAGCAATGGAATGCTAGATAAAGAGGCACATGTAAGACAAGGCTTGGAAACCAAGGCTACCAAGGCTAAAGAGACATGAAAAGGGTTTTGGGATTATTAGAATATACTTCTGGCACAGTTAGGAAGTAAGTTAGTTCAGAATGACCTACAGACAAGATTAAATATCCAGCATTTCAGAAAGGAAGTTACAATACAGACACTTAAGCCTGAGTACAGAAGACAGGTGTAATAAAGACTGTTTCGGTTTATATCATTTAAGACAATCAGAATATATGTGCAGAAACTTTGGATATATTTAGCAGCACTGTTATTACTAACCAGCATTCCAGCATTTTACACTGTTATTGCTTATTGGCACTGTTAATTATGACAGTATTTGGAAATTGTGAACATCTAATAAAGCCTTACTAACCGAACTACAGTTTTTGCAGAATTCATTCTGAAAACCACAAAAGACTTGGCCCATAAAGGAGAGACTGGCACCTGTTTAGCACAAGCTTGGGTAATTAACGGATAACTGACTTTCATTCCAGTCTCATTTCAGTTGTTTTCAGTTAATTCCAGTATCCTATAGTCTTATCAATTCTTTCATGCATATATAACTAGCAAGAAAGGATATAACCTGTTTATTAGACTATGGTATGGTTAACATGAACATTATAATTGCAGGGGACTTTAATTATGATTTAAGGGGAATATGTAAAAATAAAATAAAATTAAAGATGTGAAAAAATACAGGAAGTGAGAAAATGTGATAAATTAGCTGTATGTAACAAAAGTCAGTGGACTTATAGAAAAGAGGGACTTGGATTTGAAATTGATTATTTTGTTTTACTGGAGGGCTTAGTAGTAGATGGTCACATAATTGTAACTGTTTTTTCTGACCATTAAACAGTATGGATTGAGGTGATAGAAGAAATGTAGTATATTAAAACTGGAAAGGGAATGCAAAGAATACAAGAGAAATTATGGGATTACATTGGAAAGTGGGAAGTACTCCAGTTATGGAATGAGGGAAGGCTCACATAACCTTGAAGGACTGTATTGAATGGTGGGTTGTGTTTAAAAAGACGCATAAAAAGTGTTCTTTTTAATAGTAGGATGATATCAAAAAGGAAGAGAAATGAGGCATGGGAAAATGTATAGAAATATTACAGAATTTGGAGAATAATACAAGACAGTATTATGACATGAACAAATATAAAAGAAACAGAAAAAATTAAGACATTACTGTTTAGGCAAATATAGTATTTACAGTGGAGATGGGAGAAGGTATCTGCCTAGCTGGTGAAAATAGTGAAGGAGGATATTAGTCTAATAGGGGAAATGAAAATGTAAAAGGAGAGGTAATATAGAACAAGAGCAAACTACATATGGAAAATATGTAGAGGAGTAAAAAGAAGGAAAATATGAGAGAGTGGAATGTAAATAGAAAGTCAGAATGAGTTAAGGAAGAATTTGAAAAAGAAGTCACTATTAGTAAATTGGCTGTAGTACCTAGGAAGGTAAATGTTGATTCAGTATCAAGTCCAAGATGGTATAGGGTATGGAATGTACAATAAATTAATGGATTGGCAAAGAGAGTATTTTGTAAATGTACTGAATGAATGGTTGACCGAAGAGTTTGTTTATGAAGAATTATGTAGTAGGATATTAAAATTTGCATGG
Organism: Protopterus annectens; assembly: GCF_019279795.1. Lineage (NCBI taxonomy): Eukaryota > Metazoa > Chordata > Ceratodontiformes > Protopteridae > Protopterus > Protopterus annectens. The sequence continues at coordinate 1,781,155,303 of NC_056725.1, read as the reverse complement.
AAGAAAATGAGGACAATGAAATAAAACTGAAGACTCGTATTACTAACTAACACATATAAAATGTTATCAGACTAATGCAGAGGTGAATGGAAGGAAGAATGAGGGATATTATGGAAGCAAGTATATGTGGTATAAAATGGAAGGGATGTCAAGAATTGGCACTGGTTGTGAAAGAAACTATGGACGATATAAGTGAAAGGGAAGATGTGAAACTTATGGTGGTGAAATTGGAAAGGCATTTGATAGAGAACATTAAGCTTTGTGTGATGCTATGGAGAATTATGCAATAGGTTATAGAATTACAATAGTGTGTATGTCAGCATATCAAAATAATGTTAGAGAATGGGTGGCTGAGTAAAGAAATATACATGAAGTGTGGTGTAAGACAGTGATGTCCCATGAGTGTAATATTGTTTGCAATGGTAATGAATGTGATTGTGGATGAAGTAGCCTATAAAATGCAAGATGATAGATATGTTATGCAAAAGAAGGTGGCGATTCCAGTAGTTTTGACATACACAGGTATGTGTACATACCTGTACATAGGCATAAACCCTTATGTCACAAGGTGGGTTGCAAACTGGCTCACTAATAGATCCCACACTGTGAAAGTAACAGATTCCAAATCTGAGTACCAACCAGTTAAAAGTGGAGTCCCACAAGGATCAGTCCTGGCTCCTCTCCTGTTTGGTATCTACTTCTCTGAAGTTCAAGCCAATATAAATTGATTTGACTGACCAAGTTCACAAGTGATTGTAAACTGAGTGCTGCTATTGACTCTCCAACTGATGTAGACATTCTTCAAAGAGGCCTCATTGTGACCAATGACTGGTGCCAGAACCATGGCCTTAAGCTCAATGCCAAAAAATGCATGGTCATTCCATTTGGGAAAAACTCAGTACCCATGAACTACTACATTGACGGTAGTCCACTAAACACCGAAGGTGTGATAAGAGATCTGGGGACACAGGCTGACAGCAATCTCTCTTTTGACAACCACATTGCCACAGTGGTCAGAAAGTCATTCTATGTGGTATATCTTATTACAAAGGGTTTTTCATGCAGGAAGAAAGAGGTCATATTCCCTCTCTACTCATCCATCATCAGACCTATTATAGAATACAATGCCCCATTTGGGATGTACCTCACTAGACACCTACAACAACTTGAAAGGCCACAAAAATACCTCACTAAGAGGATCCTGGCCCTTAAACACATGCCCTATATGGATAGACTTAAAAAGCTCTAGCTATACTCTGTCTCATATCGTCTACTTAGAGGTGACCCCTGCTTGACCTACAAAGCCATGTCTGACCCAGAGCTGTTAGATATGCTACATCTGAATAAATCCCAATCCCTCTGTGCCACATGCTCCAGGGACCTCAACCTCATTACCACAATAAATAGAACATGCTGGTGGGACAGGTTCCTAACCCAGAGACTACCCATGCTCTGGAACAGACTTCTCATTCACATCAAGCAGAGTACCTCACTACCATTCTTCAAGAGAAATCTTGACTAGTGGATGGGTAAAAGAAAATTCACCCTGGGGATCACTTCAGTGGCCTTGCTTGATAGGGGTACTGGGAACTAATGTCAGGTTGCAAGATGCCAGGGAATCTTTTTGGGCTAGGCTTACATAGGCTACAGGGTTGATAGCCTAGTACACACTTATGAACCTATGAACAGGTGATATTGCAATAGTTACTAAGAACAAAATATGGATGAAAGAAGTGTTGGTTTGTCTGAATGGATGTTTAAAGGAACTGGGAATGACCTTGAATAAAGATAAAAGTGAGGGTTTGGGTGATGTGGTGAAAATTCGGGGTGTATCTTTCAGATAATGAAGTGTCTTTCCTAAGGATAACATTTAGAATAAAATGACATCATTACAATGCAATGAGAGGGTATGACAAAAGAAATAAAAGAAATATGTCTTCTGTGGAGGATGTAAAGATTAGCATTCAGGAAGGAGTTATATCTGGTGACTTCTGTATTAATGGGAAATAACATACATATCTAATGTTTATATGATCCCAGAAAATATGGAAAGGAAATTATGCAATTGGTGTTTTCCTTCATACAGGGTTCAAAATTAAACTGTTGAAAAGAGGTGTGTTGTATATGACTGACACTGAAGGGGAATTGGGGTTATTAAATCCCATTGTTCATTTGTAAAAGCAAACATTAATTGCTACTCTACTCCATTTTACTGACATATATAGAAGACAAGAATCTCAAATCTTGTTATGAAAAACTTGATCATTTACTTGTGAGAATGTTAGCATTATAAATATATCTTGCTGACATATGAACCTATTACTTGCAACTAGCTAATTTATAGAATATAGTGCATGCATCTTTTGTCATTACATATTGGATGGTTTTGTACTATAAGGTTTAGATGTAGTTTTGGACCTCACCACTCCAGAAATTACCATATGACCTACAGAAAAAGAGTATGCTTTAAATTCAATTGATAAGAGAAGAGTCAGAAACAAGATTATGACAGATTGTCTTTTAATCTGATTTCTGTAGCATGGAGTTCATTGGTGTTAATTTGACCAGTGAAGAAATATATCGTCTGCTCAACCATTTGCTTACTACAGTTTTGAAGTACCAATGTGATGTAATAGTGGAAGGATACTTACTTCAATAAAGAACTGGAAGAGCCAGACACTTAGGGCAGGTGCAAGGAAGACTGAGGTGAAAATAGTGCACAGGCAACAAGATGACCTTAACCTAGGCAGATCTACTGTGAGAGGAAAATGAGAAGAAAATGCTTATGACTGAATTAGTAAGTTTTGGGGGAATCTGAAGATTTTGAAATCAGTTCACAGGAATGTCTTGGGTCATTAAAACAGATTGGAGGAGAACCTGAGCATAAGATATTTCAATGGGTCTACATTCCATCTTAGTGAAGCAAGATCAGATGCTAAGTTGATGAATGCATGATAGATTGGGCTGGTCTGTTACAGAACATACTGAAAAATGAATATTATTGCAGTAGGTTAAGATGGCACATCATTCTTATTATAACATGGAAACATACAACATTGGTGGTGTATTCAATCAATAATAGAAAAGGACATGCAAGTTAAGAAGAGAAAACTTTGTGTTGATGGAAGAAACCAGATGACTTGAAGATGTCAGAAAGCTTGCCTATAAAAAAAAAAAAAAAAAAAAAAAAAAAAGAAAGAAAGCTTGCCTATAGGTATTTCCCTAAAGTGGTCACTGATGACAAACTGGGAGGACAGAAAGAGGAAGAAACGATTCTATTCTACAAGTGAGTTTGGCTCTTTACAGAAGTAACCAAAATACGTGGAGATGTTAGAAGGCCAATATGGATGGAACAACAGGGACATGGGCAAGGAATGAACTAGATAATGAGAACGTTTTTACCAAACCGTAAACACTGGAGAAAATAGAGAGGGGGTCTAGAAATGAAGCTTGTAGGTGGGGACTTCAATAACCCAGTGAGCCACCAAAAGTTCCACCTGCTCATGATAAAAAAAATAACAGCAAGAATCAAAAACAAAAGATGAAAACAAAAACTACAGGAAAACTGAAGAAGTGAAATGTAGCTGATCAAAACTAGGAAAGGGTCCAGACATGAAGGTTTAGCGTTTCCATTCTTATTTAATATAAACCAGAACTTCTTCAGCAAATGATAGTAAATCTTAAAACCAACATTACAATCTTAAATAAGAAAATAAAAAAAATCATGTGAATTAAACAACCAGTGTGATTAGTAGAAAAAGTGTGTGTTGTCGGTTACATTAAAGAAGTAAACAAAACAGTTTAAAAACACCTGCACAACTCCAACCACAATAAAAAAAAATAAAAATGGAAAAGTCCATCACTTAATGTCAGAATATTTGCATTTGTAAAAAACATTTGATATTAATGGTCTCATTGAAACCTGGTGTCTGATCAGCTGCCAAATCTATCTGCCATGAAGTCTCCTGCCATTCTAGTAAAGTTTTCATATCACCACAGAAACTGTCAGATACCACCATGTCCAACACAAAAAAATGAAACTTTCCTAAAGTTGGGACATGCACTGGCATGCTTAGCTAAAGCATTGGAGTGCTCATTTTTCTTAATGGCCAGTTGGTGCTCATACATCCTCTTGTTTAAGGATCTAATGTTTTTTCGGTACTTTTCCATTATGGGGCAGCAGATGAAATGCGTGGTTGGTGTCAAGTCACTGCTAAGTATTTTTCTGTGGTTTTAATTTTGTGTTCCTTGTGTCAGTACTATTCATTTTCTCACATGTCACTACTGCTTATTTTATTGTTCTGTTGTGGTTGTAATTTTGCCTTGGTTGTCACAGTACTACTGCTTTCTCCTCGCAACTCACATCTGCTCTCAACTCATTGCTGATTCTTTTTCCCTGCTTTGAATTGTTACTATCCAAGTTGCTGAGCGACTTTAAAGGGTTTGTCCCCATTTTCACTGCATTGCAAGGAGAAAGCAATAGTACTGTAACAACCAAGCCAAAAGTACAACCAGAACAGAACAATAACAGAAGCAGTACTGACATGTGAGAAAATTGTACTGTCACAAGGAACACAAAATGAAAACTACAGAAAAATACACAGCAGGATATCATCTTGTAGTTCATTCTTTTAATCCTCTCTTTTCTTAATAATAACTATAATTAACAACAAAACTAATGTTATAAGTACAGTAGGGCAGTACAACTGATTGGTATCATTTGGTAACCTCCATTTGCATACTGTTAACCACACAATGCTTCTGGCCTTACTATGAAATAGTTTAGGTGGGTTAGCAGTATAGCGAGGCAATGAATAAATAAATGCAATTGGAAACAGGAATACCAGAATTGAAAGTAGGAAATAAACAAAGTAAAACCACTCAAAAGCAGCAAATAGATGAAGGAAGCATGTAGAACAGACCACCAGCAAAAATCCAAGTTTATTTAAGTGCTTTTTGTCAAGTTTCAGACTTCATCAGAATAAAAATCACACGATCATGACAAACATATATACACCACCCCACTTAGCCATTGGTCAATGTAATTACATCATTCCCTCTAAAACAAACATTATACAAAGTTAATAAAATTTATTAAAACTTGATATTCTTGCAAATAATACAAATGATAAACCTATAAAAAGTACATCGATTTTGATTTTTAAAACAGAACTCAAGGAAATTCTGTCATTAAGACCTGGTACTTGGCAGGTATTAGTTTTAATCTGCCATGTCAATTCCTTAAATTCTAGCCATTCATCCATTGTTCCCCCTCTTGCTCCAAGGTCAATATGGTCTATGGCCCGAAACTTAAAAGTATGTGTGGAACATGCACAAATGTGCTTGTACAAACCACTGTTTATGTTTTTATTCCTAATGTCATACAGGTGTTGATACACCCTTTGCCTCAGTGCTCTTGTGGTCTTACCAGTATAGAAACTGTTGCAAAGGTCACACACTGTGACATACACCACCCCCTTTGAGTAACAGGAGTATTTCTTCCTAGGTTTTGCCATACCATAACCAGTGATTTTGATGGCCTCACCTTGAAACATGGCTGGGAACTGTTTACATCTCCCGCATTTGTAACAACCACCCAGTGTGGGTGCACAAGGGTCTCTTTCTAGTAGGCCCTTTAAACTAACTTCCCTCTTGTAAACTATAGTGGGCTTGTTTCCTTCTACTGAGTGAACATCATTGTTAATAGTGAACATGTCTCATAATCTACATATAATGCTCCTGATATCATACAAGTCAACACTAAAAGGAAGAATGAAAGCTCTTGAGAAACAATCCTGTCTCCCAGTCTGGGTTGCTCCAGTGGGGCCATTCTCGTTGGACAGTAAGCAAAAAAAGTCCGGATTTCCCTTTTTCTAATCATCTCATTGGCAATGTCCTGAACAACATTGCCAGGGTAACCTCTTTGCTCAGCATGTTTTTTAACTTAGCACACACACTCAAAAAAATCATCCAGTCCTGACATCATTCTAGCTAACATAACATACTTGCCCTTGAATAGGGCTCTTTTTTGGTGCTCCGGGTGCCAGCTATCAAAATGCAACAGTGAGTTTGAGTATGTTGGCTTCCTATACAAATGAGAAGTGAAAGCCTTGTTTACATAGTCTTTTTTAACTGTTACATCCAGAAAATTCAGTTGGTCGTTGTCTCTGGCCATGGTGAATTTAAGGAAGTAGGTGGTTTGATTAATGTAAATGAAGAACCTATCTAGTTCCTCTTCACTAACCTTCCAGAAAATCACCAGGTCATCAAGGTACCACCCGTATAGTGACTAAGAGTCTTTGTAAGTTGAATTTAAAATAAATAAATCCTCCCAGTGTGCCAGCACAATGCTGGCAAAACTGGGGGCACAACAAGTGCCCATCACTACTCCTTGCTTTTGTTTAACTGCTCAATGACATATCGGGTAAGAAGGATGTCCGTATTATGTAACCGGACAAGGGTGGTGGGTTGGTGGTGATGGATGTTTCCGAAGACAATAGTAAAATGTTTGAATTGTTGCTTAGTGACACTTACACTGAAGTCTCACATAATGAGATGAACATTGCTTACAGGAACATTGATCTCACCCTGTATGAATTACTATTGAATGGTCAGTTGGAACTAAGTGAACATAATTTTTTTAGACACCAAGAAAACAAGGATCCCAACTATTTTTGGGATCCCGAAGATTCATAAGTCAATCAGCAACCCACCCCTGCGTCCAATAGTAAATGCAAAGGCCTCCAAGACATTTGCCCGAGCAAAATTTGTTGACTGCAAGGTGAAGGGAATATTTGATGGAAGAGGCACTATTATCAGGGACTCCTGGGATTTTCTCACCAAAATAAAACCTGAGATGTATGACGATGGTCTCATGGTGACCATCAACATTAAAGATTTATTCCCAATTATTACACACCATGAGGGCTTGCAATGGTTTTATGAATATTTGTGTTTCAACTCCAGTCTAGTACATAACACCATCTTGACTGTACGTACATGTATGGAGCTTGTGCTTGAAAACAATTTTATTTGCTTCGAGGGCCAGATTTTTAAACAAAAGCAAGGAGTAGCGATGGGCACCTGTTGTGCCCCCAGTTTTGCCAACATTGTGCTCGTACAATGGGATGATTTATTTATTTTAAATTCAACATACAAAGACTCTTGGGCACTATACCTTGATGATGTGGTGATTTTCTGGAAGTGTAGTGAAGAGGAACTAGATAGGTTCTTCATTTACATTAATCAAACCATCTCCTTCCTGAAATTCACCATGGCCAGAAAGAATGACCAACTGAATTTTCTGGATGTAACAGTTAAAAAAGACTATGTAAACAAGGCTTTCACTTCTCATTTGTATAGGAAGCCAACATACTCAAACTCACTGTTGCATTTTGATAGCTGGCACCCAGTGCACCAAAAAAGAGCCCTAGTCAAGGGCCAGTATGTTAGGTTAGCCAGAATGGTGTCAGGACTGCATGATTTTTTGAGTGAGTGTGCTAAGTTAAAAAACATGCTGACCAGAAGAGGTTACCCTGGCAATGTTGTTCAGGAAATTGCCAATGAGGTGATTAGAAAAAGGGAAATCGGGACTTTTTTTGCTTACTGTCCAATGAGAATGGCCCCACTGGAGCAACCTAGACTGGAAGACAGGATTGTTTCTCAAGAGCTTTCATTCTTCCTTTTAGTGTTGACTTCTATGATATCAGTAACATTATATGTAGATTATGAGACATGTTCACTATTAACAATGATGTTCACTCAGTAGTGGGAAACAAGCCCACTACAGTGTACAAGAGGGAAGTTAGTTTAAAGGGCCTATTAGAAAGAGACTCTTGTGCACCCACACTGGATGGTTGCTACAAATGCGGGAGATGCAAACAGTGTCCAGCTATATTTCAAGGTGAGGCCATCAGAATCACTGGTTATGGCATGGTAAAACCTAGGAAGAGATGCTCCTGTTACTCAAAGGGGGTGGTGTATGACAGAATTTCTTTGAGTTCTGTTTTAAATTAAAATAAATGTACTTTTTATAGGTTTATCAGTTATATGATTTGCAAGAATATCAAGTTTTAATAATTTTTGTTAACTTTGTATAATGTTTGTTTTAAAGGAAATGATGTAATTACATTGACCAATGGCTAGGTGGGGTGGTGTATATATGTTTGTCATGATCATGTGATTTTATTCTGATGACGTCTGAAACTTGATGAAAAGTGCTTAAGTAAACCTGGATTTTTGCTGGTGGTCTGTTCTGCACGCTTCTTTCATCTATTTGCTGCTTTTGAGAACTGAAAACAGGCTTCATAACTTTAAATACATCTGACCAGTACATTCCACAATCTTACATTGCCTAGGCATAACTCACTGATATAGTTTACAAAGCCGTATCTGCACCTAGAGCTTGAAATGCATTAAACAATTCCTTTCATTTATTTTGTTCATTTTCTGTTGATGGGCAGAGGCAAAGAGCTTTGTCAACTACTTCCTAGTTTGGTTTCTTTTACTCATGCCATGTGGCCCTACAGATAAAAAATAAACGTAAAGTGACTGAAATGTATTTATTTATTTATTTATTTGCATTTGTTAACCAGGTTGGTCCAGCTGGGTAAGAATTACACTTTTTCAGTGGAGACCCGAGGGGAAAAGCCCCAAACAGACATACAAATACATACGAATAGAGACAAAGTAACAATATTACAGAGGAAAACAATGCTCTCTAGCTCCCCCTGCCAGAAAATGTAAATATGCACATTTTTGACAATATATAATCAGCAAAGCTCATCGACTGCGGTGGTGGTGCTGCGGTAGCATTGTCGCCTCACAGTAAGACGTTGTCCCGTTCAATTCTCAGTTAGAGCATCTTCTGAGTGGCGACATGCGTGAATGGGCATTCCTTCGTTGAAGGTTGTGCATCATGCCCGGCAAGTCGGCATGTAAAAATCTACTGCCAATAATTTGCGGACCGGAGTACCGCTGTGGCGACCCCTAACCGGGAAAAGCCGAAAGACACAACAACAACAACAACATAATCAGCAAAGCTCATCTGACAGCAGCTTCAAATTTTTGTTTGCGCACACCTGCTGCCCCGTTAATGGAAAAGTACCATTTTTTCAATGTAAAACCCATAGGAATTACAGTTAGCAGTGTAAGCAACATTTTTAGTGCTGCAACTTGACCCATACCATGTTATTGCAGTGCTTGAATTTAAAGGAAATTTAGTTACTAATATTTCTACACTGCTTGCGGTGTCCGCAGGAAAAAGTACCAAAAGCAGTGAAAGTATTTTGAAAACAATGACAGACATTTCTCTCAAGAAGAGACTTTATGTTGACTAATTTCTTATAAGTGAAAAAAGGTCCGTTACCTATCACTTTTACCAAATCTGGATTGCTCAACAAAACATTCCAGTTGTCAGTGAGGATGTGTTTAATTAACCACATTTCATTGGAAATAGATAAAAGAATTGCCAAAAAATGATTATCAGGATGCTTGGTGTCAAATGGGAATGAAACTCCACTTTTGAACACACCCAGTTTAGTGACTATGGGCATCTTCAATTCAGTGACACATCAGAATACTGGTACTACTTAAGGAGGGCAAAAGTCAGTCTTATCGCTGCAATTATTGGTGTGTCTTCTTTTTTAACTTTGACATTAACTTATCAGTTAAAACACTGGAAACTGGGTTGGACTCTGTACTCTTGCACCTCAATGTGGGAGCAAGGAGGATGTGCCACAGGCAGACAAGTGCCCAATAGCTGCTTGGACTCTGAGTGGTTTTACAGAATGCATGGAATGGTTTGCCTAGCCAAAAGACAGGGTTGTCCTTTTTGATCTACAAAAAGCATTTGCTACTATCTTCTGGGACATTCTTTGGGAAGTAGTGATGTGTAAGAGTTTTGGAGTCAGGTGTACTAGCTGGATTAGGGCTTTCCATAGGATCACAGGATCATATGATCACAGGGGGGGTTACCTGGCTAATGGCCCCAGGGCCCTTACAACCATAGTCAAGTTCGACCTGTGTTCCCAAGGATGTCTGGTTCGAGCAGACACTAAAAGCAGCACCTATTACCCCTGTCCAAGAGGGACACAGGTGGAACCCCTGGGGAGAATTTCCAATTACCCATCCAATCTTCCTGAATTGAAAATACTAGTGAAGAGGAGGTCTTAGATGCAGCAGGGATATGAAAAGGTACTGATTAAGGCTGCATGTTTTTCCTAGGTCTGTTTATTCTTGTCCTTGAACCCCAACTCATTAGCAACATTTCTTTCTTGCTGTTCTATTTGTTTCTTCTTGGTTTGACTGTAGGACCAACAGACAGAGCTCCCATCTGTTCTGCAGTGTCCTTCACAATATTTCTTCCCTTCCTCCTCCTTTACCTCCATGCCTCATATTTCCTTTTCTGGCTCACTTTTTCAGAATATGTTTATCAATCCTGTCTCTCCTGTTCCACATCTCCATCATTCACCCTCTTTTGCCCCTCCTTCATTTCTTGGTCTCCTTGGCATGAGACAACACT